>NW_021941442.1:537483-584983 GCF_902148855.1 Sphaeramia orbicularis | reverse complement strand
ATAATAGAAAATGTTTTATTCTATGTGTCCTCCTTCTTTCTCAATAACTGCCTTCACACGCTTCCTGAAACTTGTGCAAGTGTTCCTCAAATATTGGGGTGACAACTTCTCCCATTCTTCTTTAATAGTATCTTCCAGACTTTCTGGTAATAGTTTTGCTCATAGTCATTCTCTTCTTTCCATTATAAACAGTCTTTATGGACACTCCAACTGTTTTTGAAATCTCCTTTGGTGTGACGAGTGCATTCAGCAAATCACACACTCTTTGACGTTTGCTTTCCTGATTACTCATATGGGCAAAAGTTTGTGAAAAAGTATGGATAATAGTGTTAGGTATGATTATGACATCAGTATATGTTTGGGTTCAAAACAACTGACGTAGTGTCTGCTGAGAAAAAAACAACTAAATGTTCAGTGTACATTTGGCTTCCCCACCCTGTGTATACTCTGTACATAGAAATATATACTCTGTATGTACAGAGTATGGGTCTGACCCGTCCATACTCTGGTTCTGTTCATGGGTCTGTTCTGGTTCTGGTTCTGTTCATGGGTCTGACCCGTCCACTCTCCTCATGGTTCTGGTGTTGGACTGTTTTCCTCTAAATGTTCTATTTTTTTTTTCAGGTGTTGGAACCAGGAATTACTACAGGAAGATGGGCTACGAACTGGAAGGACCATATATGGTCAAGGAGCTCTGAACCTGGACCTGACCCTGGACCTGGACCACTCTTTCATCTGCTGTAACGTCGAGCGCCTCCATCATCGTCCCAGTCTTTATGTTCCGTGTCGGCGCCGCTGCGTTGGTTTAATGTCGCTCCGTC
The DNA here is from genome assembly GCF_902148855.1 of Sphaeramia orbicularis. NCBI lineage: Eukaryota > Metazoa > Chordata > Actinopteri > Kurtiformes > Apogonidae > Sphaeramia > Sphaeramia orbicularis. Next base: position 584,162 of record NW_021941442.1, on the reverse strand, counting down.
AGTGTTTTAATGGAGCCCCGCCCCCTTCAGTTCTGCTGCTGATGCAGATGAAATGACAGGAAACGACTGGATTCCAGGAATAAAGTCATGAAGCGTTTACGGACCAGGACCAGAGGGAGGGGAGGGGAGGAGGGGGAGGGGCTGTAAATGATGATGACACACTAGCTGTGAGTGTGTAGGTGTGAGCAGAGGGCAGAGGTCACAGGTCAGTGGGCGGGGCATCAGAGGTGCATGTTCTCCAGGTTCTCATGTTGAGTTCTTACAGTTTTGTTCTTAAAGTTGAATTCATGATGAGGCTGATGTTTATGAAGGTCTGAACACTGGGACCGGTCCTGGTTCTGGACCTGGTCCTGGCCCAGCTCTGATCCCCCTCCAGACCAGACCTGTTCTCTCAGTGGACTTGAACGTGTGCCTGTTTCTTCTGTTTGTGTTTCTGTTCTGCTTTTTCATCCACAGCAGAGTTCAAAGCTCAGTCTGAGTTCATTAAAGGTGGAAGAGTTTTACAGCTGGGAGTTTATGCGTCAGAGTTCTGCCTGGAAACGGACCGGTCCGCTCTAAACGGACCGGTCAGAACCAACCTCAGAATCTGAATCTGTCAGTCATCCCAGGGGGCGGGCTTTGGGTCTGATTGAATAAGAAGAAAAAAGAGCAGGAATAAAAGGAAGAGGAGAAGAAAATAAAAAAATTCATCTGTGAATCTCCATCCATTCATCCTCTGAACCACTTTATCCTCCAGAGGGTTGTGGGGGCGGAGCCTATCCCAGCTACCGATGGGAAGGCGGGGTTTACCCTGGACGAGTCTGCAGTCCATAAAAGGACGACGATAAAAACAAACAAACAAACAAACAAACAAACACTGACACGTTCACACCTACAGGTGAGTTATATTCAACCATTAACCAATCAGAGCAGGTGTTTGGATGGTGGGAGGAGCCACACAGACAGGGAGAACATGGAAACTCCACCCACAAAGGTCCCACCCCCATTGACTGGTGTGGGAATCGAACCCACAACCTTCTGTTTGTGAGACACCAGTGTGTGTGTGTGTGTGTGTGTGTGTGTTTATATACATGTCGATGGTCAGAATACAAAACCTGCGATCTGAAAAATCACTTTTTTCAGGAAACAAAAAAAAACGTTTAGTTTTATTCCAGTCTGGTCTTTGTTCCAGATGTTAAAGCAGATTCTGCTGTTCTCAAACTCTGTCTATATTATGTGTTAATACATATATATATATATATATATATATATATATATATATATATATATATATATATACACACACACACACATATATACACGCACACACACAAACACACATACATACACACATTTATGCTCCCAAAGTTCAGTCCATTTAATGTGGAAACTTTGTTGCTGCTCATTAATAAACTCATTAGAGTCAGAGTTTAATGTCCACTCCAGATGAAGCAGACTGACGACCATTAACTGGACTGACACGACTGAATGTGTGTCTTTGTGTGTGTTTATATATATATATATATATATATATATATATATATATATATATATATATATATATATATATTAGTGCTGGGCAGTGATTAAAATTTTTAATCGTGTGGATTCCTGTGATTAATCACGATTAATCACATAATTATATTGGGGGGTTGCTGTCATCAACAGTGTGTATTTCCTTTCAGTATATTTCAGACTGCTGTACTCCGCTGATATAAAATAATTACACATGTCAGTGCTTCCAAACACCTGTGTCCCCCCCCCCACCATCTGAAGACATTTAAATGAAACTGTCCATGGAACAGACCGCTACTGTTCCACATGTTTATGTCCACACAGGTTTATTTACACTTGTGAGTGATTGACAGGAGTCTTAGTCCCACTAATCAGTACTAATACTAATAAGAACAATAATGTGTGTTGTTCAGCTGTTCAAAGTAAACAAAGGGGCCCTCTAGTGGTGGGAATAAGTGTCACTAACGTATGTTTTGTCCTTGTGGTGTTCCCGTAGTCAGTTCAGACATAAGAAGGAACTAACAGACACGTTTCTTTCACTCTGTTTGTATGGACAGGTAAATGTTTGTGAGTATTTTCTGTTCTGTTGTTGTTAGAATGAATAGTATCAAATATCTCTGATGTCTGGCTGGTGCCTGGGAGTCCTGGGGTGGGTGGGTGGGTGGGTAGGTGGGTGTGTGTGTGTGTGTGGGTGGATGGGTGGGTGGGTGTGTGTGTGTGTGTGGGTGGGTGGGTGTATGTGAGAGAGAGAGAGAATATGTGTGAGTGTGTGTGTGTGTGCACGCGTTTGTGTGTATGGGTGGGTGTGTGTGAACGAGTGCTCATGTGTGCATTAGAGTATGAATGAGGGATTGTGTGTGTGTGTGTGTGTGTGTGTGTGTGCTGGTGTGTGGGGGGGCTGATGGAGCAGGTGTGTGGGTGTGGATGTACATGTATGTTTGGTGAATGAGAGAGGGTGGTGGTGTGGTGGCGGTGGGGGAGGGGGACTGCAGGTGTGCCTGGGGGGTTGTGGCCCCTGTGGGGGGTGGGGGGCGTTGCGCCGCCCTCTGATGAATGATGTGTGCGCATGGGAATTGTGGTCGGGGGGGGTGCTGGGCTAGCCGCTCTCTTGCCCGCCACAGGTCGTGTTGGGACCAGGACAGACGTGTGTATGTGGGCATCGGGGGTGTGGCGGTTCCTGGCGGCTGGCGTTGCCGCCCTGGGCTGCGGTTGGTGCTGGGGCTGCGCTGGGGCTGCGCCCTGGGGGGACTCACAGCGGGGCTGCTCGCTGCTGGGGGGGGCACTCCGGATACGTGTGTCTGGTGTGTGCAGGTGGGTGGGAGGGGCTGTTTATGGGTGTGGGTACATGTGTGGGTATGTGTGTACATGCAGATGTGTACATGTGGGCGTGTATGTGGGTAGGTGGGTGTATGGGCATGGGTGGAGGTGTGTGTGTGTGTGTGTGTGTGAATGGTCGAACATGTGGGATGGGTGGTGTGTATGTCTGGGAGTCAGTGGGTGTGTGTGTGCATATGCTTGTGTGGGTGAGTGGGGGACTGGGGGGTGTGTGGGGTTTGGGCTTGGTGGGATGGGGGGGTGGTCCTCTGGGCCCCCAGGGCGCTTGGCTGTGGCATCGGGGTGCCCGCTGGCCTGCAGCGGGTGGCGGTCTGGGCCGGCCTGGCCGCCCGGTGTGCTGGGTGGGACCCCTGCCCGGGGAGACGGGTGGCTCCTGGGCTCGTGGGGCTCGGGGACCAGCGCCTCGCCTGCCCCTGGGTGGCTGGCCCCCGGGGGGGGGGGGGGTGGCTGTCGTCCCTGGCCTCCTGGGGCCTGTGCTCGGCCGCTGTGGGGCATCTGGGGGGGGCCTCCCTCGACCATCTTCAACAAAAAAAAAAAACAAAACAAAAAAACAACAAAAAAATATATATATATATGTATATATATCTATATCTGATGTGAACCTTTGTTACTGGATAAAAAGACGTAAATTTTAAATTAATCTGTAAATTCTTATCTTTAGCGTGTCTATGGATTTTCCCTTTCAAGTTAGCATCGAGCTAATCACATGGTAAATGAGTACAGGTTAGTTCAAAGGCTGGAATATTAAACACAACCAATGAATTTACATCAACTTTACATGAACCTGCAGAAAGAATTAGCAACCCATCTGCGAATGCTAGCATAAACGAATTAGCTTAAACATGTCAATAACACAGTGTAATAAACACATCCAAAATAACATCATGAACATGTTTGTAACGACACGTTTGCATGTGAAATTATTTCATAACACAACACAACAGAATGATTGACACATACAGGTGTTGAACTGCAGGACTTACACACAGTTTGGTTCAACATTATGGGGACAGTTTGCTCTTTTGTCCTCTCACACACCAGCACTGGTTCTAGTGTGTGTGGAGCGCCAAAATAAAAGCATGAGTCTGCGTTATTTAATGAATGCGTTAACGCGGTAATAAGGCGTTAACTGGCCCAGCCCTCATATAAATAATGTCCACCTTCATCAGAAGTGTGGCTGTTGGGTCTGTGGACACTGACAGATGAGCTGTAATAAACTCTGCACTGAGGACAGATCTGATCACACACAGGTCCACCTCTGTCCTAATGGGGGGGGGGTCTTTAATTTCCTGTTCAGGAGGGGCCGTCGTTAGTCACAGCTCTGCCTTTAAGTTCAACTGCAAACAGCGGAACGAAGAAAAGTTCTGCAGTCTGACAGGAGAATGGACACAACGGACAGAAACACACCAACACACAACCACTGAACACACAAAAGAAACAACCACTGAACACAAAAGAAACAACCACTGAACACACAAAAGAAACAACCACTGAACACAAAAGAAACTACCACTGAACACACAAAAGAAACAACCACTGAACACACAAAAGAAACAACCACTGAACACACAAAAGAAACAACCACTGAACACAAAAGAAACAACCACTGAACACAAAACAAACAACCACTGAACACAAAAGAAACAACCACTGAACACAAAAGAAACAACCACTGAACACACAAAAGAAACAACCACTGAACACAAAAGAAACAACCACTGAACACAAAAGAAACAACAACCACTGAACACACAAAAGAAACAACAACCACTGAACACACAAAAGAAACAACCACTGAACACAAAAGAAACAACCACTGAACACAAAAGAAACAACCACTGAACACAAAAGAAACAACCACTGAACACACAAAAGAAACAACCACTGAACACAAAAGAAACAACCACTGAACACACAAAAGAAACAACCACTGAACACAAAAGAAACAACCACTGAACACAAAAGAAACAACCACTGAACACAAAAGAAACAACCACTGAACACAAAAGAAACAACAACCACTGAACACAAAAGAAACAACCACTGAACACAAAAGAAACAACCACTGAACACAAAAGAAACAACCACTGAACACACAAAAGAAACAACCACTGAACACACAAAAGAAACAACAACCACTGAACACACAAGAAACAACAACCACTGAACACACAAAAGAAACAACCACTGAACACAAAAGAAACAACAACCACTGAACACAAAAGAAACAACAACCACTGAACACAAAAGAAACAACCACTGAACACAAAAGAAACAACCACTGAACACAAAAAAGAAACAACCACTGAACACAAAAGAAACAACAACCACTGAACACAAAAGAAACAACCACTGAACACACAAAAGAAACAACCACTGAACACAAAAGAAACAACCACTGAACACAAAAGAAACAACCACTGAACACAAAAGAAACAACAACCACTGAACACAAAAGAAACAACCACTGAACACACAAAAGAAACAACCACTGAACACAAAAGAAACAACCACTGAACACACAAAGAAACAACCACTGAACACAAAAGAAACAACCACTGAACACAAAAAAGAAACAACCACTGAACACAAAAGAAACAACAACCACTGAACACAAAAGAAACAACCACTGAACACACAAAAGAAACAACCACTGAACACACAAAAGAAACAACCACTGAACACAAAAGAAACAACCACTGAACACACAAAAGAAACAACCACTGAACACAAAAGAAACAACCACTGAACACACAAAAGAAACAACCACTGAACACAAAGAAACAACCACTGAACACAAAAAAGAAACAACCACTGAACACAAAAGAAACAACAACCACTGAACACAAAAGAAACAACCACTGAACACAAAAGAAACAACAACCACTGAACACACAAAAGAAACAACCACTGAACACAAAAGAAACAACAACCACTGAACACAAAAGAAACAACCACTGAACACAAAAGAAACAACCACTGAACACACAAAAGAAACAACCACTGAACACAAAAGAAACAACCACTGAACACAAAAGAAACAACAACCACTGAACACAAAAGAAACAACCACTGAACACAAAAGAAACAACAACCACTGAACACAAAAGAAACAACCACTGAACACACAAAAGAAACAACAACCACTGAACACAAAAGAAACAACAACCACTGAACACAAAAGAAACAACCACTGAACACAAAAGAAACAACCACTGAACACAAAAGAAACAACAACCACTGAACACAAAAGAAACAACAACCACTGAACACACAAAAGAAACAACCACTGAACACAAAAGAAACAACCACCACTGAACACAAAAGAAACAACCACTGAACACACAAAAGAAACAACAACCACTGAACACAAAAGAAACAACCACTGAACACACAAAAGAAACAACAACCACTGAACACAAAAGAAACAACAACCACTGAACACAAAAGAAACAACAACCACTGAACACAAAAGAAACAACCACTGAACACAAAAGAAACAACAACCACTGAACACAAAAGAAACAACAACCACTGAACACACAAAAGAAACAACAACCACTGAACACAAAAGAAACAACCACTGAAAAAAACAGAACATAAATGGATTAGTACAAACAGGCCATTAAGACCAAAAGATGAAAATTTTTTATTTCACTTAAAAACAGTTCTAAATCATTCCCAAGACATCAATAAGTCATTAGTGAGATATTTAAGTGTGTTTTAAGACACTTTTCAGGGGGGTCATCAGCCCAGCTTCAGTCCAGCTTCAGCTTTTCAAACTACTGCAGGTTCTTCTGGACCACATCAGGTTCCACATTCAGTCCAGTTTGGTCTGAAGGGGGTCAGAACCAGGACCATAAGGACAGAATAAACTAGAAATACAGACACATACAAGCGTTTAACTGTGTTTTATTTAAAAAAAAAAAAGAAAACAAAAAACATGAAATTCTGAAAATATTGACATTTTACAAAAAAGATGTGAATAACTTGAAAAAAAGACATTTAATTTGAAAAATGAGTGCAATATGAACAACATTCTGCCTGAACTCATCATTTAAACAGTGTTCCAGACATTTAAGACCAGACTAAATATGAGCATTTCAGTTTGAACTCAGAACAGTTGGTTTAATCTTTTCTAAATGAACCAAACATTTCAGAACAGACTAAATATGAGCATTTCAGTTTGAACTCAGAACAGTTGGTTTAATCTTCTCTAAATGAACCAAACATTTCAGAACAGACTAAATATGAACATTTCAGTTTGAACTCAGAACAGTTGGTTTAATCTTCTCTAAATGAACCAAACATTTCAGAACAGACTAAATATGAACATTTCAGTTTGAACTCAGAACAGTTGGTTTAATCTTTTCTAAATGAACCAAACATTTCAGAACAGACTAAATATGAACATTTCAGTTTGAACTCAGAACAGTTGGTTTAATGTTCTCTAAATGAACCAAACATTTCAGAACAGACTAAATATGAACATTTCAGTTTGAACTCAGAACAGTTGGTTTAATCTTCTCTAAATGAACCACACATTTTCAGAACAGACTAAATATGAGCATTTCAGTTTGAACTCAGAACAGCTGGTTTAATCTTCTCTAAATGAACCAAACATTTCAGAACAGACTAAATATGAACATTTCAGTTTGAACTCAGAGCAGTTGGTTTAATCTTCTCTAAATGAACCAAACATTTTCAGAACAGACTAAATATGAGCATTTCAGTTTGAACTCAGAACAGCTGGTTTAATCTTCTCTAAATGAACCAAACATTTCAGAACAGACTAAATATGAACATTTCAGTTTGAACTCAGAACAGTTGGTTTAATCTTCTCTAAATGAACCAAACATTTTCAGAACAGACTAAATATGAACATTTCAGTTTGAACTCAGAACAGTTGGTTTAATCTTCTCTAAATGAACCAAACATTTCAGAACAGACTAAATATGAACATTTCAGTTTGAACTCAGAACAGTTGGTTTAATCTTCTCTAAATGAACCAAACATTTCAGAACAGACTAAATATGAACATTTCAGTTTGAACTCAGAACAGTTGGTTTAATCTTCTCTAAATGAACCACACATTTTCAGAACAGACTAAATATGAACATTTCAGTTTGAACTCAGAACAGTTGGTTTAATCTTCTCTAAATGAACCAAACATTTTCAGAACAGACTAAATATGAGCATTTCAGTTTGAGCTCAGAACAGTTGGTTTAATCTTCTCTAAATGACCCAAACATTTCAGAACAGACTAAATATGAACATTTCAGTTTGAACTCAGAACAGTTGGTTTAATCTTCTCTAAATGAACCAAACATTTCCGAACAGACTAAATATGAACATTTCAGTTTGAACTCAGAACAGTTGGTTTAATCTTCTCTAAATGAACCAAACATTTCAGAACAGACTAAATATGAACATTTCAGTTTGAACTCAGAACAGTTGGTTTAATCTTCTCTAAATGAACCACACATTTTCAGAACAGACTAAATATGAGCATTTCAGTTTGAACTCAGAACAGTTGGTTTAATCTTCTCTAAATGAACCAAACATTTCAGAACAGACTAAATATGAGCATTTCAGTTTGAACTCAGAACAGTTGGTTTAATCTTCTCTAAATGAACCAAACATTTTCAGAACAGACTAAATATGAGCATTTCAGTTTGAACTCAGAACAGTTGGTTTAATCTTCTCTAAATGAACCAAACATTTCAGAACAGACTAAATATGAACATTTCAGTTTGAACTCAGAACAGTTGGTTTAATCTTCTCTAAATGAACCAAACATTTCAGAACAGACTAAATATGAACATTTCAGTTTGAACTCAGAACAGTTGGTTTAATCTTCTCTAAATGAACCAAACATTTTCAGAACAGACTAAATATGAGCATTTCAGTTTGAACTCAGAACAGTTGGTTTAATCTTCTCTAAATGAACCAAACATTTCAGAACAGACTAAATATGAACATTTCAGTTTGAACTCAGAACAGTTGGTTTAATCTTCTCTAAATGAACCAAACATTTCAGAACAGACTAAATATGAACATTTCAGTTTGAACTCAGAACAGTTGGTTTAATCTTCTCTAAATGAACCAAACATTTTCAGAACAGACTAAATATGAGCATTTCAGTTTGAGCTCAGAACAGTTGGTTTAATCTTCTCTAAATGACCCAAACATTTCAGAACAGACTAAATATGAACATTTCAGTTTGAACTCAGAACAGTTGGTTTAATCTTCTCTAAATGAACCAAACATTTCCGAACAGACTAAATATGAACATTTCAGTTTGAACTCAGAACAGTTGGTTTAATCTTCTCTAAATGAACCAAACATTTCAGAACAGACTAAATATGAACATTTCAGTTTGAACTCAGAACAGTTGGTTTAATCTTCTCTAAATGAACCACACATTTTCAGAACAGACTAAATATGAGCATTTCAGTTTGAACTCAGAACAGTTGGTTTAATCTTCTCTAAATGAACCACACATTTTCAGAACAGACTAAATATGAGCATTTCAGTTTGAACTCAGAACAGCTGGTTTAATCTTCTCTAAATGAACCAAACATTTCAGAACAGACTAAATATGAGCATTTCAGTTTGAACTCAGAACAGTTGGTTTAATCTTCTCTAAATGAACCAAACATTTCAGAACAGACTAAATATGAACATTTCAGTTTGAACTCAGAACAGTTGGTTTAATCTTCTCTAAATGAACCAAACATTTTCAGAACAGACTAAATATGAGCATTTCAGTTTGAACTCAGAACAGTTGGTTTAATCTTCTCTAAATGAACCAAACATTTCAGAACAGACTAAATATGAGCATTTCAGTTTGAACTCAGAACAGTTGGTTTAATCTTTTCTAAATGAACCAAACATTTCAGAACAGACTAAATATGAACATTTCAGTTTGAACTCAGAACAGTTGGTTTAATCTTCTCTAAATGAACCAAACATTTCAGAACAGACTAAATATGAACATTTCAGTTTGAACTCAGAACAGTTGGTTTAATCTTCTCTAAATGAACCAAACATTTTCAGAACAGACTAAATATGAACATTTCAGTTTGAACTCAGAACAGTTGGTTTAATCTTCTCTAAATGAACCACACATTTCAGAACAGACTAAATATGAACATTTCAGTTTGAACTCAGAACAGTTGGTTTAATCTTCTCTAAATGAACCAAACATTTCAGAACAGACTAAATATGAGCATTTCAGTTTGAACTCAGAACAGTTGGTTTAATCTTCTCTAAATGAACCAAACATTTCAGAACAGACTGAATATGAACATTTCAGTTTGAACTCAGAACAGTTGGTTTAATCTTCTCTAAATGAACCAAACATTTCAGAACAGACTAAATATGAACATTTCAGTTTGAACTCAGAACAGTTGGTTTAATCTTCTCTAAATGAACCACACATTTCAGAACAGACTAAATATGAGCATTTCAGTTTGAACTCAGAACAGTTGGTTTAATCTTCTCTAAATGAACCAAACATTTCAGAACAGACTAAATATGAGCATTTCAGTTTGAACTCAGAACAGTTGGTTTAATCTTCTCTAAATGAACCAAACATTTCAGAACAGACTGAATATGAACATTTCAGTTTGAACTCAGAACAGTTGGTTTAATCTTCTCTAAATGAACCAAACATTTCAGAACAGACTAAATATGAGCATTTCAGTTTGAACTCAGAACAGTTGGTTTAATCTTCTCTAAATGAACCAAACATTTCAGAACAGACTAAATATGAACATTTCAGTTTGAACTCAGAACAGTTGGTTTAATCTTCTCTAAATGAACCAAACATTTCAGAACAGACTAAATATGAACATTTCAGTTTGAACTCAGAACAGTTGGTTTAATCTTCTCTAAATGAACCACACATTTCAGAACAGACTGAATATGAACATTTCAGTTTGAACTCAGAACAGTTGGTTTAATCTTCTCTAAATGAACCACACATTTTCAGAACAGACTAAATATGAGCATTTCAGTTTGAACTCAGAACAGTTGGTTTAATCTTCTCTAAATGAACCACACATTTTCAGAACAGACTAAATATGAGCATTTCAGTTTGAACTCAGAACAGCTGGTTTAATCTTCTCTAAATGAACCAAACATTTCAGAACAGACTAAATATGAGCATTTCAGTTTGAACTCAGAACAGTTGGTTTAATCTTCTCTAAATGAACCAAACATTTCAGAACAGACTAAATATGAACATTTCAGTTTGAACTCAGAACAGTTGGTTTAATCTTCTCTAAATGAACCAAACATTTCAGAACAGACTAAATATGAACATTTCAGTTTGAACTCAGAACAGTTGGTTTAATCTTCTCTAAATGACCCAAACATTTCAGAACAGACTGAATATGAACATTTCAGTTTGAACTCAGAACAGTTGGTTTAATCTTCTCTAAATGAACCAAACATTTCAGAACAGACTGAATATGAACATTTCAGTTTGAACTCAGAACAGTTGGTTTAATCTTCTCTAAATGAACCACACATTTCAGAACAGACTAAATATGAACATTTCAGTTTGAACTCAGAACAGTTGGTTTAATCTTCTCTAAATGAACCAAACATTTCAGAACAGACTAAATATGAACATTTCAGTTTGAACTCAGAACAGTTGGTTTAATCTTCTCTAAATGAACCAAACATTTCAGAACAGACTAAATATGAACATTTCAGTTTGAACTCAGAACAGTTGGTTTAATCTTCTCTAAATGAACCAAACATTTCAGAACAGACTAAATATGAGCATTTCAGTTTGAACTCAGAACAGTTGGTTTAATCTTCTCTAAATGAACCACACATTTCAGAACAGACTAAATATGAACATTTCAGTTTGAACTCAGAACAGTTGGTTTAATCTTCTCTAAATGAACCACACATTTTCAGAACAGACTAAATATGAGCATTTCAGTTTGAACTCAGAACAGTTGGTTTAATCTTCTCTAAATGAACCAAACATTTCAGAACAGACTAAATATGAGCATTTCAGTTTGAACTCAGAACAGTTGGTTTAATCTTCTCTAAATGAACCAAACATTTCAGAACAGACTGAATATGAACATTTCAGTTTGAACTCAGAACAGTTGGTTTAATCTTCTCTAAATGAACCAAACATTTCAGAACAGACTAAATATGAACATTTCAGTTTGAACTCAGAACAGTTGGTTTAATCTTCTCTAAATGAACCACACATTTCAGAACAGACTAAATATGAACATTTCAGTTTGAACTCAGAACAGTTGGTTTAATCTTCTCTAAATGAACCAAACATTTCAGAACAGACTAAATATGAACATTTCAGTTTGAACTCAGAACAGTTGGTTTAATCTTCTCTAAATGAACCAAACATTTCAGAACAGACTAAATATGAACATTTCAGTTTGAACTCAGAACAGTTGGTTTAATCTTCTCTAAATGAACCAAACATTTCAGAACAGACTGAACAGTGGAACGGTTCCACATGTTCAGGTTCAGATGTGTTTGATTTATACATTTATTTACATTGAAACTGTCCTTGTGTCTGTTTGTGTTTCCACTTTAAACTCAGCTGTAGCTTCACTTCAAACCCTTTAGTCCATTCTATTCTTCCCTCATATTATGGGATGTCTGTGGTGCTGGTGGGGGGGGGGGGGGTGCTCCTTGCTCACATGCTGCTGGTGGACTTCAGGGGGTCCATGTTTCCATGGTACTGGTCTCTCCGGTCTCAGCTGGAGTCCTAGTCCAGGGCCTGGTGGACCTGGGTCTCAGCTGGAGCCCAGGTCCAGGGCCTGGTGGACCCGGGTCTCCAGCTTTGGGCCAGGGCCTGGTGGACCTGGGTCTCCAGCTTTAGTCCAGGTCCATGGCCTGGTGGACCCAGGTCTCAGCTGGAGTCCTGGTCCTGGTCCAGGGCCTGGTGGACCCGGGTCTCCAGCTTTAGTCCTGGTCCAGGGCCTGGTGGACCCGGGTCTCAGTCCAGGTCCAGGGCCTGGTGGACCCGGGTCTCCAGCTGGTCTGCGTGGGGCCGTGCGTCCGGGTCTGAGGCTAACATGTCCATCAGCAGGCGGCACAGGGCCGGACCTGGGGGGGGCAGTGGGGGGGCCCTTTTAGACCTCATTGGAATGCACAGCTGCAGCTCTGAGTTCTCCCATAATGCCTCACCAAGGGGGAGGAGCCAGCGGCCTCTGGACACATATGCACCTACGACAAGAGAAAGAGCAAAGGATGATGGGAGTTTACAAATAGAACAGCGGTAACAGAGGAGACGGACAGGAAGTCACATGAAGACCACTGAGGCTCCGCCCACAGCAGGGCTAATGATATTAAATATTTGAACATAACTCTCTGTAGTTTCTACTCCTCCCATTTTTAAAACAGACTCTTAAAAGATATGAACATGCACAAAAAAAAGACAAACGGCGCAAAAGATGCAACAACGCAGAAAAAAACTGAGATGGAATAAGATGGAAACAAGGATGAGACAAAATAAAAAGAATGAAAAAAAAACAATGAAAACAAAGTACAACAGCATTTTAGCATCACATCAGAAAAATACAAACACTGGTCACTATGAGAATAAAAACAATATTATGAAGATAAAGTCGTAGTTTAAAAAAAAAGCTCATAATTTAATGACAATAATTTACTTTTATGAGATTTAAGTCGTAATATTTTGAAAATAAATTCATAATAGTGCGATAAAAAAGTCATAATTTTGAAATTGGAAGCCTTAAATTATGTAATTTGCTGTAGTTTCAGTATTGGTCCTTTGTGCGTGAAGCCCAGATGACAGTCGAGCCTCAGAATGTTCCAGTTCTCCATGATCTGACCTGTGGGTGCCACCGTCTTCTGCAATATTAGGATAGTTTTACATCTGATTTTAAATTACAATGGTATTCTTGTAATATTGTGGCTTTATTCTTGTAAAATTATGATTCGTTTTGTATTTGACTTCCTTCTCATGAAGTTAAGGGTTTTATGTTGGTATTTTAATTACTTTATTTAAATATCAGTTCTGCAATATATCACGATATTTTGTTTCACGATACTGTATAGATATTAAAAGTACTGTATGGATATTTGTAGGTGTTTATTCAAATGCAGATACTGTGGAGGTTCATTATTGTTTTGTTTCTATTTTATTTCTTCTTATTTCACTCTTTTATTCACTAATGTTGGTTCCTTTGTTGGATTGAACTCCAATCCTGTTCTGATGTTAGTTGTGAACTAATAGAATCTGAACATTTGAACAGGATCTGAAACTGGAATGTGTGGAAAACTGAATTTCAGTTTGAACACAGTTGGAACATTTGCTGATAGAACATTAGATCCTGTTTGGATCAAATACAAATGTGTTTAGGATTTGTGCAGATTTCTGCTGGAATTCAATTCTTCAAGGAAATAATCATTAAAAAAAAAGAAACAAACCAAAAATTGCTTTTTTAACACTATCAGGATATATGGTATGGGGATCCTAGTATTTCTGTCCTTCCTGTCCTCTGTCCAGAACACACCTGTTTCTTTTCTGTCCTTTTCTTCCTCTTTTTTTCCTCCTGCTTTTTCCTCCTCTGCGTCTTGTCTGGTTTTGTCGGTGGATCTCCTGCTTGCTGTTCTCCTGAACATCTAAATTATGGAACTGATCTACTGGACACTCAGCACAACTGACCAGATGTTTTCACCCAGGACCAGGAGCCCACCTGCCCTGAGCCCACGTCTGCAGTCTGGGATGGAACAGGTGGAGGTGGTCTGTGGGTGGAGGAGACTGAGGACATTCACCTGTTTGGAGAACAGGAGGCCTTCTAACTGGTCTGGAGTTGTCCTGGTTTATGTCAGAGTTGGACACACAGCGCACACACACGCGCACGCACGCGCACACGCACGCACACACATATACACACACACGCACGCACACACATACACACACGCACACACACACGCGCACACACACACACACACACACACACCGCTGCTGTCGACCCAAATTAAAGAACACTTTGGAGCGCTGAGGGACAACCTGAAGGTTCTACAGCAGATGGGGACACAATCTGTGTGTTAGACCAGACTGGACCAGATTAGACCAGACTGGACCAGCTGAGGACTCACACAGAAGGTGGATTCCATCTGGACGGACCGTGGACGAGCTCCGACAAACCCCAGGACTGAGGGAAAAGGAGGAACTGTGCAGGATGGACCTGCTCTGAAGGGAGGAGTTACAGCTGAGGTCCAGGTCCAACTGCAGTGAAGGTCCAACTGCAGTGAAGGTCCAACTGCAGTGAAGGTCCAACTGCAGTGAAGTTCAAACCAAATGAAGAAGAAAACAAAGCATTTTAGCCTTGAATTCTGTTTGTGCTGGAGCCACTGTGGTCTAATCTGGTCCAGTCTGGTCTAATCTGGTCCACTCTGGTCTAATCTGGTCCAGTCTGGTCTAATCTGGTCCAGTCTGGTCTAATCTGGTCCAGTCTGGTCTAATCTGGTCCACTCTGGTCTAATCTGGTCCAGTCTGGTCTAATCTGGTCCAGTCTGGTCTAATCTGGTCCAGTCTGGTCTAATCTGGTCCAGTCTGGTCTAATCTGGTCCAGTCTGGTCTAATCTGGTCCAGTCTGGTCTAATCTGGTCCACTCTGGTCTAATCTGGTCCAGTCTGGTCTAATCTGGTCCAGTCTGGTCTAATCTGGTCCAGTCTGGTCTAATCTGGTCCAGTCTGGTCTAATCTGGTCCACTGTGGTCTAATCTGGTCCAGTCTGGTCTAATCTGGTCCACTGGTCAAATGGTTCCCTTACCGACTATCCAACAGGAAGTTCAGAATTTGCCTTTCAAACTAAAATTGTCACCATTGTCTTCTGCGCATGCGTGGCGTCTGTCAAACCGCCGGCGGATCTACTCTCAGAAATCCAGCCTTTTAACTACTTATTTCTTGCCTTTCAACGCTTACTCACTTGAACCCAACCTCTTAACCGTGTCTTTTTAACTTGACGCTATCAACCCAAACCTTCATCAGGACAGGTCAGTATTGTCAGTGGATCCTTACCTCTGGTTGTCACCCACCGCTTCCCGCGCTCTGCCCGGTATCTCGCTGTTTCCACCATGGCGTCATCCTCATCAGCTGGAGATAGTCCTCTCGTCCAAGCCAACAAAACCCTGGTAAAGGCTTACCAAACTATCGCGGACCTCAAAGAGGAAATACTGCGCCTCTCCGCAGAACTCGAGGAGAAAAATGCCCAGCTCTGTGGTTTCTCCAGCCGCCTTCCCACACTGTCCAGTCTGTTCCTGAAAAGCGCAGAGAAGCCCAAAGCCTCCTGTGATGATACGGTGTTATGGGATCCTTCCTCTGCCTGTTCTCGCCCCCCGTGTTCTACACCCTGGTCTGAAGTGGTGATTCGTGGCCGCAAAAAGAACACGAGCAAAGACTCACCACCGCCGACCATCAGCACATCAAACCGCTTCGCCGTCCTGTCCGTGGAGAACGCTCCGGCTCCTCCCCCCGCCACGGCTGATGTGCCCCCCATCCCACCTGGCTCTGTCCCGGAACCGGCTCCTGCTGACTCCGTGGCTGCCACCGAGCTGATTACCGGCGACGGTCCTAAAGCCGGTCCTCCTGTGAAGCCGTCGAACAAGGGTCCCCGCTCCTCGGTCCGCTCCTCTGCCCGGCGCCGCCTCCTCCGAGAGGCCGTCCGCCGTCACTCCGACGGTCAACCCGTGGAATGTCCACCTAGAGAGACCAGGAACCCTTCACCTTCAACACCGTCTCCTCGACCACTTTTCCCTCCGACCACCGCTATCCTCGGGGACTCCATCATCCATCACGTCCATTTCTTTAACGCCATAACCAGGTGTTTTCCTGGTTCTACCGTCACCTCCATCCTCCATGAACTCCCTCAGCTGCTGCTCTCACTGCCGTCCACCGTTACCCGGATCATAGTTCACGTGGGCTTCAGTGACACTTCTCTTCAACAGTCCGAAGTGACAAAGGTTCATTTTAAAAACCTCTTTGATAAACTGAAAGGATCCGGGAAGGCTGTTTTCATTTCCGGGCCCCTCCCCTCCTTTGCCCGTGGTGTGGGCCGTTTCAGCCGACTCCTCAGCCTGAACACCTGGCTCCAGTCCGCCTCTGCTCTGAACGGCTTCAGTTTTATTGATAACTTTAATCTGTTCTGGAACCGCCCCTCCTTCTACAAGTCCGATGGTGTCCACCCCTCTACACTAGGCAGCAGGGTCTGGGCTCAAAACATCCAACACGCTGTCCTGACCAAAACCACACCCACACCAATGTGACTATGCCCTCCCTCTTCTGCTGCAGCCACCTGCTCCCCCTGCTGGTCACATCTAATATCACCACGTTCAGAGTCTCCTATAAAATCTGTAGTGAGAATGAACACCACCCCAGCTGATCTGTCCTCCTCTCCCAGGCCCTCACTGTCCACCTGTCAACTAACCTCCTCAGTGAATTCCTCTTCTCCTTCCCCATCTCCAGCAGCCTACACCTCTGCCTTGCTCTTCTCCATTCCTGTCATATCCAGGTCTCGTATGGGGTTCCACTCTGCTAAAAGGCACCGTAGGTGGTTGACACAAATCCCATTACACACAGCGGACACCAACACCATGATGTCACCACCACCTAGTCGGTTTGGGTTACTAAATGCACGTTCCATTGCCAATAAATCCTTCTCCCTAAATGAGCTTTTTACCAACAGGAACTTGGATGCATTATTCCTGACGGAGACGTGGCAAAGGGATGGGGAGTTCATTCATTTAAATGAACTGTGCCCTCCTGGCTGCTCTGCTGTTGGTCAGCCCCGCCCCTGTCGCCGGGGCGGTGGCCTTGCTGTAGTGCACCAAGACAAATACACATGCAGAGGGATGAGCACCGATGACTTTCCCTCATTTGAGTCACAAATGATCAAGATTGGCTCGTCCAGTGTGTTCTACTGTTTCTTAATCTGCCGTCCCCCTGGCCCTGCTGGTGCCTTCTGAAACGATTTCAGTGATTTCCTTATATCAATAATAAAACTGGAGAAGGTTTTAATTCTTGGGGATTTCAATCTGCACATCGATAACAATTCATCCAGCCCAGCAATGGAACTTTTAGCCATGACTGACACTTTGAACCTCAAACAACATGTATCTGGCCCCACCCACAAGAAAGGACACACCCTGGACCTGGTTTTCTCATTGGGCTTACACGTCACAAATGTGTGTGTTGAGGATGTCCACTTGAGTGATCATTGTGGTGTGTTTTTTGACTTATGTGTGCCTCTGGAGTCCAAGCCTGCACCTAGAAGGGCCAAGAGGAGGATTATCACAGAGTCCACAGCCCAGGTTCTCCGTGCCCTGTTTAACCCTAGTCTTCTTAATGAGTGTCCTGATGTTGATGAGTTTATCCAGTGCTTCTCCACACACTGCAGCTCTATTCTTGACCAGGTGGCTCCCGTGAAAACTAATGTCACTCGTAAGTGGTCTTGTCCCTGGATAAATGAAAACATCTTAAACCTAAGGAGAACTTGTCGCAAAACTGAGCGTCTTTGGAAATCAACCCAGTTGGAAGTACACAGGTTACATCTTAAAGATCTCATAACCTCATTAAATAAAATGATTAAGGAGGCAAGATCCAGCTCCTTCCACAAACTTATAGCCACAAACAAGAAAAACCCCAAAGTAATCTGTGACACAGTCCAGTCCATTGTGTCCCCTGCTGTCCCTGCTGCCCCCCCCCCTCCCCCCCGTGCTCTGTAAAGCTGACAGCAATGACTTCCTAAACTTCTTCACAGACAAGATCAGGGATATTAAACACAATATCCCACCACCCTCTGGCCGTCTGACCCTATCTGATCCCCCTCTGCAAACCTGGTCCTCTTTCGACCCTGTGACACTGGAGGACATCTCAGCACTTTTATCCAAAACAAAACCCTCCTCCAACTCTGCAGACCTCCTCCCCCATAAGCTCCTTGTCGGTGTCTTTGACACTATTGGACCATGGGTCATAAAGTTTTTTAACCTGTCGCTCACAACTGGTTTGTTTCCCAGCTCCTTCAAACAGGCCATCATAGAACCTAAACTAAAGAAAACCACACTGGACCCCACAGACTTCAAAAGCTACAGGCCCATTTCAAAGCTCCCCCTATTGGCCAAAATCCTTGAGAAGGCAGTGTCTAAACAACTTACAGCTTTTCTGGAGACACACCAGATCTATGACACTTTTCAGTCTGGGTTTAGACAACGCCTCTCAACAGAAACCGCACTATTAAAAGTGTCTAGTGACATCCTGATGGCGGCTGACTCCGGGAAATCCACGGTCTTGGTCCTGCTAGATCTGTCCTCGGCCTTTGACACAGTGGACCATACCATAATGATTGAGAGACTGAGGGACCTGGTAGGGATGTCAGGTCATGTGCTAGACTGGTTCTCCTCTTACCTGACCGGCAGAAGCTTCACTGTGTCAATAAACAACTTCCAATCTGACTCAGCGGATCTACTGTGTGGTGTGCCCCAAGGCTCTGTCCTGGGACCAGTCCTATTCTTACTCTATGTCCTCCCACTTGGCCACATTATCCAACAGTACAGTGATGTCTCCTATCATCTATTCACAGATGACATCCACATATACTGCTCCTTTAACTCCTCTGAACCCCACAAACTGAGTTCCTTAATCATCTGCTTGTCAGAGCTGAAGCAGTGGCTAAATGAGAACAGCCTCCAGCTGAACTCCAGCAAAACTGAGACCCTCATCATTGCCCCGGATAGTGCAATCCCAGGGATCAAACATCACCTTGGAGACCTGAGTTCCTCGGTAAAGACAAAACTGAGGAATCTGGGTGTCATCTTTGACCAGGACATGTCTTTAGAATTCTACTCCAAACACCTAGTCAAAAACTGTTTCTTCCACCTACGCAACATCTCCAAACTCAGATCTATGGTGTCCACAAATGAGCTCGAGATGATCGTTCACGCTTTCGTATCTTCTCGCTTAGACTACTGCAACAGCCTGTTTACATGTTTAAACAGAAGGAGCTGGCCCATCTACAGTTTGTCCAGAACTCTGCTGCCAGGCTCCTGACCCGCACAAACAGGAGAACCCACATCACTCCCATCCTTAAATCTCTCCACTGGCTCCTGTTCTATATCGTCTTCATTTCAAAATTCTTGTGCTAACTTTCCGGGCCCTACATGGCCAGGCCCCTGCATACATTGCTTCCCTGATCCAGCCCTACAGCTCGACTCATAGCTTGAGGTCTTCAGGACAGCACCTGCTGATGGTTCCACGGACCTGTTTTAGCACACGCGGTGACAGGTCTGTTAAAGCTGTGGACCACGTCTATGGAATGACCTGCCTCTACACCTACGGTCCATGGACTCTGTACAGAGCTTTAAGAAACACCTCAAAACCCTCCTGTTCAAAAAGGCTTTTTAGTCTCCCACCTGACCCAGGACCACCACAGACTGATTACACTCTATGTATTCATCATAACGTACTCCATGTGTCATCCCCCCCCCCAGTCTCTCTATATCTCTATCGCTCTCTCTTTTCTCCTCCTTTACTCTCTCTCTCTCTCTTTAACCCCAACTGGTCAAGGCAGACGTCCATCCTTCAGGAGTCTGGGTCTGCTCCAGGTTTCTGCTGTTAAAGGGAAGTTTTTCCTCGCCACTGTCACCAATCACAAGTGTTTGCCCCTGAAGGATTCTGTTGGGTCTGTAAACTTAATCTGATTCTGATTTGAATTGATAAAGCACTTTGTGACTCTGTCTGTGAAAAGTGCTCTATAAATAAAATTTACTTTACTTACTTACTTTACTTACTGTGGTCTAATCTGGTCCACTCTGGTCTAATCTGGTCCACTGTGGTCTAATCTGGTCCACTGTGGTCTAATCTGGTCCAGTCTGGTCTAATCTGGTCCACTGTGGTCTAATCTGGTCCAGTCTGGTCTAATCTGGTCCACTCTGGCCTAATCTGGTCCAGTCTGCTCTAATCTGGTCCACTCTGGTCTAATCTGGTCCACTCTGGTCTACTCTGGTCCACTGTGGTCTAATCTGGTCCAGTCTGGTCTACTCTGGTCCACTGTGGTCTAATCTGGTCCAGTCTGCTCTAATCTGGTCCACTCTGGTCTACTCTGGTCCACTGTGGTCTAATCTGGTCCAGTCTGGTCTACTCTGGTCCACTGTGGTCTAATCTGGTCCACTGTGGTCTAAACTGGTCCAGTCTGGTCTAATCTGGTCCACTGTGGTCTAAACTGGTCCAGTCTGGTCTAATCTGGTCCACTGTGGTCTAATCTGGTCCAGTCTGGTCTACTCTGGTCCACTGTGGTCTAATCTGGTCCAGTCTGGTCTAATCTGGTCCACTGTGGTCTAATCTGGTCCACTGTGGTCTACTCTGGTCCAGTCTGGTCTACTCTGGTCCACTGTGGTCTAATCTGGTCCAGTCTGGTCTACTCTGGTCCAGTCTGATCTAATCTGGTCCACTGTGGTCTAATCTGGTCCACTCTGGTCTAATCTGGTCCAGTCTGGTCTACTCTGGTCCAGTCTGATCTAATCTGGTCCACTGTGGTCTAATCTGGTCCAGTCTGGTCTACTCTGGTCCACTGTGGTCTAATCTGGTCCAGTCTGGTCTAATCTGGTCCAGTCTGGTTTAATCTAGTCCAGTCTGGTCTAATCTGGTCCACTGTGGTCTACTCTGGTCCAGTCTGGTCTACTCTGGTCCACTGTGGTCTAATCTGGTCCACTGTGGTCTAATCTGGTCCAGTCTGGTCTAATCTGGTCCACTCTGGTCTACTCTGGTCCACTGTGGTCTAATCTGGTCCAGTCTGGTCTACTCTGGTCCACTGTGGTTTACTCTGGTCCACTGTGGTCTAATCTGGTTCAGTCTGGTCTACTCTGGTCCAGTCTGGTCTAATCTGGTCCAGTCTGGTCTAATCTGGTCCACTCTGGTCTAATCTGGTCCACTGTGGTCTAATCTGGTCCAGTCTGGTCTACTCTGGTCCACTGTGGTCTAATCTGGTCTAGTCTGGTCTACTCTGGTCCACTGTGGTCTAATCTGGTCCAGTCTGGTTTAATCTGGTTCAGTCTGGTCTAATCTGGTCCAGTTTGGTCTAATCTGGTCCACTGTGGTCGACTCTGGTCCAGTCTGGTCTAATCTGGTCCAGTCTGGTTTAATCTGCTTCAGTCTGGTCTAATCTGGTCCAGTTTGGTCTAATCTGGTCCACTGTGGTCTACTCTGGTTCAGTCTGGTTTAATCTGGTTCAGGTCTGGTCTAATCTGGTCCAGTTTGGTCTAATCTGGTCCACTGTGGTCTACTCTGGTCCAGTCTGGTTTAATCTGGTCCAGTCTGGTCTAATCTGGTCCACTGTGGTCTACTCTGGTCCAGTCTGGTCTAATCTTGTCCACTGTGGTCTACCTCTGGTCCAGTCTGGTCTAATCTGGTCCAGTCTGGTTTAATCTGGTCCAGTCTGGTCTAATCGGTCCACTGTGTTCCTATTCTGGGTCCAGTCTGGCCTAATCTGGTCCACTGTGGTCTACTCTGGTCCAGTCTTGTCCAATCTGGTCCAGTCTGGTTTAATCTGGTCCAGTCTGGTCTACTCTGGTCCAGTCTGGTCTACTCTGGTCCAGTCTGGTTTAATCTGGTCCACTGTGGTCTAATCTGGTCCACTGTGGTCTAATCTGGTCCACTGTGGTCTACTCTGGTCCAGTCTGGTCTAATCTGGTCCAGTTTGGTCTAATCTGGTCCACTGTGGTCTAATCTGGTCCACTGTGGTCTACTCTGGTCCAGTCTGGTCTAATCTGGTCCAGTCTGGTCTACTCTGGTCCACTGTGGTCTAATCTGGTCCATTCTGGTCTAATCTGGTCCAGTCTGGTCTAATCTGGTCCACTCTGGTCTACTCTGGTCCACTGTGGTCTAATCTGGTCCAGTCTGGTCTACTCTGGTCCACTGTGGTTTACTCTGTTCCACTGTGGTCTAATCTGGTTCAGTCTGGTCTACTCTGGTCCAGTCTGGTCTAATCTGGTCCAGTCTGGTCTAATCTGGTCCACTCTGGTCTAATCTGGTCCACTGTGGTCTAATCTGGTCCAGTCTGGTCTACTCTGGTCCACTGTGGTCTAATCTGGTCTAGTCTGGTCTACTCTGGTCCACTGTGGTCTAATCTGGTCCAGTCTGGTTTAATCTGGTTCAGTCTGGTCTAATCTGGTCCAGTTTGGTCTAATCTGGTCCACTGTGGTCTACTCTGGTCCAGTCTGGTCTAATCTGGTCCAGTCTGGTTTAATCTGCTTCAGTCTGGTCTAATCTGGTCCAGTTTGGTCTAATCTGGTCCACTGTGGTCTACTCTGGTTCAGTCTGGTTTAATCTGGTTCAGTCTGGTCTAATCTGGTCCAGTTTGGTCTAATCTGGTCCACTGTGGTCTACTCTGGTCCAGTCTGGTTTAATCTGGTCCAGTCTGGTCTAATCTGGTCCACTGTGGTCTACTCTGGTCCAGTCTGGTCTAATCTTGTCCACTGTGGTCTACTCTGGTCCAGTCTGGTCTAATCTGGTCCAGTCTGGTTTAATCTGGTCCAGTCTGGTCTAATCTGGTCCACTGTGGTCTATTCTGGTCCAGTCTGGCCTAATCTGGTCCACTGTGGTCTACTCTGGTCCAGTCTTGTCCAATCTGGTCCAGTCTGGTTTAATCTGGTCCAGTCTGGTCTACTCTGGTCCAGTCTGGTCTACTCTGGTCCAGTCTGGTTTAATCTGGTCCACTGTGGTCTAATCTGGTCCACTGTGGTCTAATCTGGTCCACTGTGGTCTACTCTGGTCCAGTCTGGTCTAATCTGGTCCAGTTTGGTCTAATCTGGTCCACTGTGGTCTAATCTGGTCCACTGTGGTCTACTCTGGTCCAGTCTGGTTTAATCTGGTCCAGTCTGGTTTAATCTGGTTCAGTCTGGTCTAATCTGGTCCAGTTTGGTCTAATCTGGTCCACTGTGGTCTACTCTGGTCCAGTCCGGTGTAATCTTGTCCAGTCTGGTCTAATCTGGTCCAGTTTGGTCTAATCTGGTCCAGTCTGGTCTAATCTGGTCCAGTCTGGTTTAATCTGGTCCAGTCTGGTTTAATCTGGTCCAGTCTAGTCTAAGGACAGAAGTCTGAGTCTCTTATTTTTCAGACACAAACAGACTTTAGAGGACTCACCACATCCAAGCATTAACCCCCCCACCCCACCCCCCCACCTCTGTCTGCCTCACAACATTCTCCCTCTCTTCTTGTGCCCCTCCCACAACTGAGTCCATTGAAAAAGTTCCATCATGTGACCACGTGGACTGCGTTTAGAATGTCTTGTGTGTGTACTACTGGAATTGTCTGGAAGAACAGGGTTCTGCGGTGGCGCAGCCGTTCGGAGCAGCGGCCTCAGGTCCAGAATCGTCCAGCTCAGTTTGGTCTGATGTACTTTGTTCTGTCAAATGACAGAAAAGGCACTTCTGATTGTGATTTGTATGGTATCACCAGATTCTTACAGATACACAGCCATAATCAAATGCAGATTTGTAAATTCCAGACTGGTCAGACTCCTGAAGACCCAGTGGGAACCCTGGTTTAACCCCTGAACATGTATAAGTCCCATTTGGAGCTGTGGCTATAAGCAGGGCCCGTTTACAGTGGCTCAGCTGACCAAACCCTACTGCTCTGTTCACTGGACTAATGTGAGGCTACACATATCCAACTGTCAGCTCAGAAACCCACACAGACCACTGTTGAACCCACTGAGGATCAGTCAGACCGAACCAGAACCAGAACCTCATGAACCACACGGTCGACGTTACAGAGCGTTCACCTCCAGCAGAACTGAAGAAGTCCTGTTTATGAATAAAGTGTGACATCTGTGGAAGTTTACTCTGCTAACACCACTGATTCATTTGATGCAGATTTCACCACTTATGTAAGACTGACCCAAAGGCACGTATGGTTTAAGGATAAGGATGTGACAGGATGTGTGGAACTGGACCCATGTTTACTGTCTGAAGATGAACGCCATCACCTTCGACACCAGGGGTGTCAAACATGAGGCCCAGGGGCCAAATGCAGACCACCAGAGGCTCTAATCTGGACCCTGGGATGTTTTTGGAAAGTCAAAAATTCCACAGTCTGGGATTGAATTAAGCAAAAAAAAAAAAAAAATTGCTTGAATTAAGAAAAAAATACTGAATTAAGCAAGAAAATCTTGAATTAACAACTTCAAACTTTTGTCTTGTTTTAGTGCAAAAAAAAATCACATTAAATTCTGAAAATCTTTCCATTTCCAAACTCTCCTGTACCAATAAAATGTGACTAACCTGAACAAATGTGTCCAACCTGAAATGTCTGTATTAAATTCAGCCCAGTTTGAACTCTTTTCTGCCTGTTCCTCAGTGTTTAGTGTCTTTGGAGATCTGATCCAGGGTTTTTTTTTAGATCATTCTAATTTCAGCAGAACATGTGAGGTTTGAACTGGTCATCTGTTATCAGCTGACATTTGGATGCCAAAAGATAAATGGAAAAAAATTAGAAGATTAATGAAGAGGAAAAAAACTTCATTAGTGGGTTTTTAAAATGTAGCTAAACCAAATATTTTCCAGAGGCTGATGTGAGTGAAAGTCATTAAAAGCACATCAGTTCACACTTCATCATCATGAGCTGGTGCTTCAGCTTCCTGTGGAATATTACTGTTTCAGATTAAAGCAGGGTCCTGTTGAAGCCACACCTGAAACACCTGAGGACAAGTCCACAACAAGGTTATTATCATTATTATCGTTAACAGAAACAAATGAAATGACCAAAACTAGAACGGGAAAAACATGGGGAAAAAAAATTGGAAAAAACAAGCAAAAAAATCTTGAATTAAGCAAAAAAAAAAAGGCTCAGACCACTAAGGATTAATATTTGAATGTTTCTGCAACAGAAGGGACATTGTACCAATTATTTTATTTGTTTTGTTTTTTTAATACAACTTGGTCAAATTCTTTCATTGTGTGTATCAGTACTTTTTGAACATTCTGAGCACAATTTCAAAAATACTGTGATAATAATGATAACTGTGAGAATTTTGGTGCCAATAACTGTGATCTGAATGTTCATATGGTTCCATCCCTAGGTCTTAGTTTTGTCGTTTGTATGGTCTGTCCACATTCTTACCAGATTCACAGCCCTGCCTCCCTCCTTTGCCCTCTTTTTGGTCTAACAGGTCTGATCTTCATGGAGGATAAAGTCAAAAAATAATGGAGTGTTTAATTTATCTGTCTGTGTTTAGCCTCTGCTTTGTCACAACAAAGGGGGGGGGGTGCATTTGGCCTGTTCTTGAATCAACTGAATCGTTCTCTCTGTGCTCATACTGGTTTCCTCTGCTCTAATGCAGTATCAGTCAGTGGGCTTCATACCCTGGTACCAGTGGGTCGGCTCTGCTCGGCCCACACTCTGTTATTCTGTGAATAACATCAGACATGTGTATCCAGACTATTTATTAGAGTGTGACAGCAGCAGTGGACTGTGGACTGGGGTTAGTACGTCTGGACTCTGACAGGAAAATAGGACATTAAAGGAGCTCAGACACTGTTCTGCAGAGTTAGACTGAAACAGAGGACGGAACAGCAGCTTCATCTGAATACAATTAGAACAGTGGACGTTTCCACCTGAGCTGGTCCACTCCAGCAGGAATTAGCATCTGATTGCATTTTCACAGCCTCATTTACAGCAGGAGTGTTTTCTCACAGAATGTGAGGCAGTGGTGTGTTTTTCAGATGGGTTTTCTGAGCCTCGGTCTGACTGAGCGCTATGAAATGGATGTGACAACAGGAAGTGCAGACCTGTGGATTTAGAACTGCAGAGTTCAGAACAAAAAAAGACAAAAATGAAATGAAACCACAGTCCAGTTAAGACAATAAGAGTGGATGTCCTGAGTGACCAGCACTGATGAGGTGGACACTGAGGTGGACACTGTGGACAAACCAGTTAGTCCTGTTTCCACCCAGAGGAAGAGCAGAAACTGAACAGTTACATTCAAAGGTTCTACTGAGCATTAGGCCTGTGTATACCATACCAGACCAGACCATACCATACCATACCATACCATACCATCTTTATTTATAATGCACTTTCAGAACTTTACAGCTGGCCAAAGTGCCATACACCAAACATAAAACAAGAGATTAAATAAGTAAATGAGTAAAACTAGTGATGACACAGGGTGTAAAGTGGGCTAAGAACAACAAAATACAACCATCATAAAAACAGACAAATTAAAATCTGATAAAAAGAGCATTAAAAATAAATAAATAAATAAAATAAAATTAAAAAAAAAAACAGACATGCCTGGAAGAGCTGGAGGTGGTGTCTGGGGAGAGGGAAGTTTGGGCATCCCTGCTTGGACTGTTGCCCCCGTGACCCGGCCCTGGATAAATGGTGGATAATGGATGGATGGATGGATGGATAGACATGTCACTCACTGATTAAAAGCCAATGAGAAAAAGTGTGTTTTTAGACGTGATTTAAAGACAGGCAGAGACTGAGCCTGTCTAACAACTAAGGGCAACTGGTTCCACAACTTTGGGGCGACAACAGAAAAGGCACGATCCCCATGAAGCTTCTTTTTAGTTTTTGGAACCACAAGCTGCAGCTGATCTGACCTGAGAGCACGAGGGGGGGTTAGGGGTGGATCAGGTCAGACAGGTAGGAGGGGGCAAGGCCGTTCAAACGTATTGGCAAGACTCTGGACATATCAGACAAATCCCAATACTAGGATCACCATATGATATATCAACAGAGTAGATACCGGTGGAACATCAGGATTGGATGGTTCCAACTACAGAGCAGAGGAACCCCAGGACAGACACGACAGCCCATGAAAACACATGGAATGAGCCACGTGTTCAAATGTAGTTCTATTAAACAGAGGGGATGAGAACACTGGTCAGAACCAAAGTGTCCATGTTCTGCAGAACCTCCAGAACCTCCACATGTGTGTTCTGCAGAACCTCCAGAACCTCCACTACGGATGGGAATCCTTAAGAATTTAACGATTTCAATTCCATTATCAATTTTGCTCATCGATCCGATTCTCATTGGCTGAGGGAATAAAAGAGTAGAAACGGGTGTGTTTGCATTCACTGTCTTTTATATTTCCATCTGCACAGAAAATAGAACATATACAGTATGAACAAATAAGAACAGATGATGCTGGGCCTGGTTCGGGGGGGGCTAGCAGGATGCAGTGAAAGTGAAACTACAGACTCTTTACTTCTTCCTCTATTGCTGCATTTTCACTACGTGGAACCAGTTCGACTCTGTTTGTCTCCTGTTGTTGTGCTCCTCATTTCCTTTCCCCTACCTTTGTAAACTTGTATTTTAGGAGGTACGACGTTTGTTGCCCACACCGGAACCAGAACTGGGCGTTCACTCTGCCGCTACATTCACAATATCTATAAATAAATAAGTCTATATCTCTATCGCTCTCTCTTTTCTCCTCCTTTACTCTCTCTCTTTAACCCCAACTGGTCAAGGCAGATGGCCATCCTTCAGGAGTCTGGGTCTGCTCCAGGTTTCTGCTGTTAAAGGGAAGTTTTTCCTTCCACTGTCACCAATCACAAGTGTTTGCTCCTGAAGGATTCTGTTGGGTCTCTGTAAACTTGATTTGATTCTGATTTGAACTGATAAAGCACTTTGTGACTCTGTCTGTGAAAAGTGCTCTATAAATAAAATTTACTTACTTACTTACAAGCGTCGCTAAGTAGTGAATCAAATACGTGACATTCCTGTAAATGAATCACATGCAGTGGACAAATGTTTGAGCAGGTTGGAGGGACTCCACCCTTTAGAAGAAATGGAAACTTTGCAAGTGTTACAAGTGAACCTGGTGTGGTCTGTTTGGACCTGGTGTGGTCTGTTTGGACCATTTCTACCTCAACGATATGTTGTCTACGTTCTGACCAAACAATGCAGCGTACATGTGACGTCATCGCGCATGCACAATAAAGGTGGAATCAATAAGCAGAATCGTTAAACAGGCAGGCAAACAATTCCAAGGAATTGAGCTACTGGGAACCGGTTCTCAAAAAGAACCGGTTCTCGATTCCCATCCCTATCCTCCACATGTGTTCTTCTGGGGAAGGCGAGGCTTCTTTACCTCCTCCAGGAGGTATCGTGATCACTTTGCTTTGTTTGTTTGTTCTCATCTTTAGTGTAAAACTCTTCCACCCATCTTTCCCAAATCTTCCCCACAGATAGGCCTAGGTCCTGGGACCAACCCAGTCCATTTTGGTCCCAGTAGGACAAAGTTCAAGGTCACAGCAAGGTCACAACATCTGCAATTTTCCATCTGTCATCAATGAGACATTTTCCAAAATTCATACAAAATTCAAAACGACTCCGATTCTCCTCCAGTTGGATCCAACTGTAGCTAAGAACAATCTCTTGTATGTGGAACTAAATTGTCCACATCCACTGTGGAATGTGGACTCTGTGGACATTTACACTGACCAGTGAAAATCCCATTTCCCACACATTTAAAATTAGAGCTCAGCTAATATTGATGTGAATTGAATCTAATTGGACAGACACATGACTGGGACCAGATTCAACTGTTTCTGTGTATGGAACAACCTGGAAACTGTTGGATTTCAACAGAAACAGTGGAACCACACATGCTTAGCAGAGGTTGGAGTTGTGAACACTGGTTCCATCCTGTCATCTTCTGTTATATGAACCAGACTGAGTCTAATCCAGATCCAAACGTACACGGCATAAATCATCCTTCATCACTCTGACATTTAGATTTATGCTTCTGATAGTGTTGATGAATGTCTGATGTATAGTGTGTGACAGTTTTAATATGTGCCACTTAATGAAGTCCAAGAGTGTGTGATGTTCAGTGTCATCCGACCAGCCTGACCTCACATTCAGACTGTGTGTGGGGGGGGGGGGGGACTGAAGCTGCTGCACAACATGTGACCACATGACCACACCCACTGGAAGGTCATGTGACATGAGTGGACAGCAGGGACGGCCACGGTACACATCTGGACCAGACTGAACTGAACTGGACCAGACTGATCTGAACTGAACTGGACCAGTTTGATCTGTTTCAGTTAGTTATGTTTTTTTTCTTTTAATTATAGTTTTTATTTATTTCAGTTAATGAAAATGTTTTTACAATTCTGGTTTTGGTCATTTCATTAGTTTTCATTAACGATAATGAAGTTGTTTTTTTTTTTTGCTTAATTCAATTTTTTTTTGCTTAATTCAATTTTTTTTTTTACTTATTTTAAGAGCTTGTTTGTTTTCTTACTTAAAGATTTTTGTTTTTTTTTTCAAAACTTTTTTTTTTACTTCATTCGAGATTTTTTACTTAATTCAATGATTTTTTTTGCTCAATGCAAGAGGTTTTTTGTTGCTTAATTCAAGATTAATGTTTTTGCTTAATTCAATTTTTTTTTGTTTATTTTAAGAGTTTGTCTGGGTTTTTTTTTACTTCAAGATTTTTTTTTTTTGCTTAATTCAAGATTTTTTTTGCTTAATTCAATAATTTTTTTTTTTTTTGCTTAATTCAAGAGGGTTTTTTTGCTGAATTCAAGATTTTTTTGCTTCTTTAAGAGTTTGTTTGTTTGGGGGGTTTTTTTTACTTACATTTTTTTTGGCTTAATTCAAGATTTTTTTTTTTTTCTTAATTCAAGAGGTTTTTTTTAACTTCATTCAAGATTTTTTTTTTTTGCTTACTTCGAGATAATTATAGTTTTTATTTATTTCAGTTAGCGAAAATGTTCTTTCAATTGTAGTTTTGGTCATTTGGTTGGTTTTCGTTAATGATAATAACCTCGGTCTGTACATATTTGATGAATCAAAGCCAACCTTACCCAGCTGTTCCTGCGTGGTTCCTTCTTCCACAAAGGTGATCCTCTCCAGGATGGCCCAGAACATCACCCCCAGGGAGAAGATGTCTGCCTGGGCCGTGTAGGCCACTCCGCCCCACACCTCTGGAGCCATGTAGAAGTCCGATCCACAGGTGGACGAGAAGTGCTGTCTGCTCAGGTCGTCCACCGCCCCGCTCATTTTACTGAGACCGAAGTCTGCCACCTAGAGGACGAACACAGACATCCATGAATAAAAACCATCTGATGAACCAGACCTAAGCACTGGTCTACTATCAGATGTTCCTGCAACTCCTCAGAGGACATGGGAGACCGTCTACAGATGGAAGACCTTCTACAGCAGATCTATAAAACTCAGTTCAGTTCAGGGGCCAAATACTGACGAATATTTTATAAAGTGGGCTGGACCAATAAAATAATATAAATAATAGGATAACAACTGATAAATCCTACTATATAATCCACGTTCTGTGTCCCATCGCTGTTGCAGCACAGGAAGGCGTTTGTACAGGTTTTCCTCAGCCTTCACAGGCCTGATCTCCGCCAAACTCACCAAATTAGAGATGCAAATTATCGATTAATTCATTAATCATTAGTTGGTTTCCCTTATCGATCAATTAATGATTAATTGATAAAGCAGCGACTTTCCTGAGAACGTGGATTCCTTTTTCAATACAGTCTATAAGAATAAAAGCTAAATACTGATTATAAACTTCATGATAAAACCATGTCATATTCCTTAATGATTGATTTATTGAACCATTGAATACAGTCAGTGTTTCCTGTGGAATTCATCTGTTGATGGGGGGGTGCACATGCGTGCCTTTTGCCAGTGTGTGTATGGGGTGCATGCACGTGCGTTTTGTGGGGGGGGGTACTCGCACACGCACACTACGGCCGGGGGATGCATGCGTGTTGGTTGGTAACCGCACACGTGCGTGCGTCACTTTCTGTCCTCCTTCTAATACTATGGGGTACGGTGCAGTCCGTGCCCCCACAGAAGTGAAAGTGAAACTTTTCATTGACTGTAGACTAGACCAACCTCCAGGGAAACGCTCCGATACCAACCCCACACTAGTGTGTATTTATTCGGGGGTGCACCGTGCCCACAAACAGACGGTCAGTCTGTGTTTGGCTCCATCATGTCCACACAGACATTCTAACTCATCAGCGCCATGATCCGGTTCAATGAGCAGCTATTCCAGCCACAGCGCTGTGCGGACAAACTGACAGCCTTCAGACAGGTGTGCACAGGTAGACAAGGGCAATTAACCGACAAATAATTTAGTCAAGCAAATTCTTATCGACAATTAATCGTTAGTCGATTAATTATTTACATCCCTACACCAAATGAACAGAAACATTCCCTGACTATCTACTAGGCACAATTTTATGTTCATATTCAAATGTTGTGAGGCATGCTGGGAGATTTGAGCCTCTGTCTACTTTGAATTCTTCATCCCTGCCGCCACATGCCATTTTCAGAAGTGGTTCTGCTGCCGTTCATGACATTTCTACTGTTCGCAGACCATGCTAACATGTGAAGGCTGCAGTTCACTACCGTTGGATGAATGGAATCATACTGGACAGGACAAACAAATACATGCTCTTCCCTTCATGCCTCAGATGTTGGATCCAATTATTACCCGCACAATGCAGGATTACATGGTAGTTTACAAATGGATAGTGGTGGCAGACAAGTTCTACTGATCATGCTAATGTACAATGGCACCACAGGTACAATGCCACTAGTAATGTCAACTCCTAAGTTTTTTCTGTTTTTGAGTGATAAAAAGTCAAATTCCGTAATGAAAATGTTTACATCAAACTCAGTTCAGTTCAGTTCCACATACTGACGAACACTTTATAAAGTGAGCCGGACCAGTCAAATACTAGAAATAATAGGATAACAACTGATAAATAATGTCAACTCCAAAGTTTTTTCTATGTTTTTGAGTGAAAAAAAGTCAAATTCAGTAATGAAAATGTTTACATCTACTAACTATACTTAAACACAACATGAACAAATACGAACCTGAAAAATCTGAAGACAAATAAGCACAATTTTAACAATATTAGGCCTTAGTTTATCATTTATACATGTGCATTCTAATTTATATGGACTAATTCACATGTCTGTTCCTCTAAACCAGATCTGTCAAACTCAGTTCAGTTCAGTTCCACATACTGATGAATATTTTATAAAGTGGACTGGACCAATAGAATAAAAATAATAGAAATAATAGGATAACAACTGATAAATAATGTCAACTCCAAAGTTTTTTCTATGTTTTTGAGTGAAAAAAAGTAGAATTCCGTATGAAAATGTTTACATCTATGAATTGTACTTGAACACAACATGAACAAATACGAACTTTAAAATTCTGAAGAAAAATTAGCGCAATTTTAACAATATGATGCCTTAGTTTATCATTTATACATGTGCATTCTAACGTACAGACCCCAGTAGATCTACAAATACACACAACATTTAGTAGCAGGCAGAATATTAGTACAGTTAGAATACTGTTTAGACATTTCAGATGATTCACATTTTTTGTAATAGCCTTTTACAAAACAAAAAATGCACTGATTTTTCTGAAGAAATGTCAGTTTTTTTCAGGTTATTCACATCTTTTTTGTTTGGATAGTTTATAAAAGTCAGTATTTTTATAATTTAATGGGTTTTTTTGCACTCAAACACAGACAAAAATTGTCAGTTGTCACTGGTTCAGTCCACTGCAGATCAAATCAGACTGAATGTGGAACCTGAAAGAACAGGAGTTTGAGAGAACTGGTTTAAGTCATCTAGTGCAGATAACTGATGACATGTAAAATAAAATAAAACATGTGTAGTCTGCTTCACTGGATGGAGAACTGGGAGAAAGTTCTGACAGATGTTTTGGAACAGAAACTGTTAGATTCATTTGTAACCTGACATAAGGTGTTATTCCTGTCGGAGCCAAACGGTGTATTTGACCTGAACATTTTCTGCTAAATGGAACGGAAAGAAAATTGATTTTTGCTTGTTGCAGCCTGGGTGTGTTATTGCTTTAAAATGAGAAGGACATTCAGGAACCCACCTGGTGTAACCTAGTATTATAGAACCGCTCCTGTTCAAAGGACAGACAGTAGACTTTTAGAAGGTCTGCACAGCTGTAGTGCATGTCATGGGTTTAATGAGTGGACGCACTGACAGGACTGCTCTGTTTAGACTGGTGGAATAGAGCGGTTTGAGCTGCAGAATATGTTGAACTGAGTCATTTCACTGCATAAAATCATTCAATACAACACTGGGACAGAAGTAGGGCTGTGTATCGGTGAGAATCTGGCGATACGATACAAATCACAATACTAGGATCACGATACAATATGTCACGATACTGTTAAAAAGGCAGTTTTTGTTTGTTTCTTTTTTTAAATGATTATTTCATTGAAGAATTGAATTACATCAGAAATCTGCCCAAATACTAAACACATTTTATTTGATCCCAACAGGATCAAATGTTCTATCACCAAATGTTCAAACTGTGTTCAAACTGAAACTCTGTTTTCCAGACATTCCAGTTTCAGATCCTGTTCAAATGTTCAGATTCCTATTAGTTCACAACTAACATCAGAACAGGATTTGAGTTCAATCCAACAAAAGAACCAATGTCCGGT
This sequence comes from Sphaeramia orbicularis, assembly GCF_902148855.1. Taxonomy (NCBI): domain Eukaryota; kingdom Metazoa; phylum Chordata; class Actinopteri; order Kurtiformes; family Apogonidae; genus Sphaeramia; species Sphaeramia orbicularis. The sequence goes on along the minus strand of NW_021941442.1, from coordinate 549,807 downwards.
TTCCACTACGTGGTATCGATTCGACTTGACTCGCCCTTCTTGCGTTTCCATTATGAAAAGGACCTGGAATCTGGTACCTGGTCCTAGTTTTTGGAATCTGGTACCTGGTCCTAGTTTTTTGGAATTTGGTACCTGGTACTAGTTTTTTGGAATCTGGTACCTGGTCCTAGTTTTTTGGAATCTGGTACCTGGTACTAGTTTTTTGGTACCTCCTCCTCTGAGGTTCCAGGACTGGGGACCAGATACTAAAGGTGACACTGTGTAAACACTGCAGAGCTCTGATTGGTCAGTGGTGTGTGTGCCCCGCCCTTTTCCAGTAAATCTGTCAGTAGGTGAATCCACATGATGACAGTCTGTAAAACTACACCATGGTTTGTCCAGGAGGTTCAGACGCAAACATTCAGCAGGAGTTTGACCAGACAACAGGCAACCAGTGAGTTTATCAGCAACTGTGAGCTGAGCACACAGAAGGAACGCACCGCATCGCTATGACGACCAGGGACTGGAAAGAGGGAGGATCTGGAATGGAAAGGGTCTGGAATAGGACCTGGTACCAGAGTGGAAAGGGTCTGGAATAGGACCTGGTACCAGAGTGGAACCGGTCTGGAATAGGACCTGGTACCAGAGTGGAACCGGTCTGGAAATAGGACCTGGGACCAGAGTGGAAACGGTCTGGAATAGGACCTGGTTCCAGAGTGGAACCGGTCTGGAATAGGACCTGGTACCAGAGTGGAAACGGTCTGGAATAGGACCTGGTACCAGAGTGGAAAAGGTCTGGAATAGGACTGGTACCAGAGTGGAAACGGGTCTGGAATAGGACCTGGTACCAGAGTGGAAAGGTCTGGATAGGACCTGGGACCAGAGTGGAAAAGGTCTGGAATAGGACCTGGACCAGAGTGGAAACGGTCTGGAATAGGACCTGGTACCAGAGTGGAAACCGGTCTGGAATAGGACCTGTACCAGAGTGGAAAAAGGTCTGGAATAGGACCTGGTACCAGAGTGGAAACGGTCTGGAATAGGACCTGGTACCAGAGTGGAAAAGGTCTGGAATAGGACCTGGTACCAGAGTGGAAACGGTCTGGAATAGGACCTGGGACCAGAGTGGAAAAGGTCTGGAATAGGACCTGGGACCAGAGTGGAAAAGGTCTGGAATAGGACCTGGGACCAGAGTGGAAACGGTCTGGAATAGGACCTGGGACCAGAGTGGAAACGGTCTGGAATAAGACCTGGGACCAGAGTGGAAAAGGTCTGGAATAGGACCTGGGACCAGAGTGGAAAAGGTCTGGAATAGGACCTGGGACCAGAGTGGAAAAGGTCTGGAATAGGACCTGGGACCAGAGTGGAAACGGTCTGGAATAGGACCTGGGACCAGAGTGGAAACGGTCTGGAATAAGACCAGAGTAGAGTCGAGTTGAGCCAGCTCCATGTAGTGGAAATGCGGCATAAATTATTTCATAAAAGGGTGTTAATTAATAATAAATAAAATATAAACATAAAACAAAAACAAAAATGTACCTCCACAATATCTGCATTTGAATAAATATCTAAAAATATCCATACAGTACTTTTTAATATCTATAGAGTATTGTGAAATAAAATATCACGATATATTGCAGAACCCATATTTCTAACAGCCCTGGACAGAACCTGTGCATGTTTTGCACTGTGCCAACTGTATGGTTACCTTGACAACGGGGCCCTTGTGGGTGACACACACCAGCACGTTGTCTGGCTTCAGGTCTCGGTGGATGATGCCCAGGTGGTGCAGGAAGGCCACGGCGCTGCTGAGCTGCTGCACCACGCTGTGGTTGTGCTGTTCGTCTGGAGGTCTGGACAGCAGGTACTGGTTCAGGTCTCCTCCATCACAGTACTCCATGACCAGCCACAGGGCCAGGCAGGGCAGGGGTCCGGCCTGCAGGGGTCCAGCCTGCGGGTCCTGCTGGTCCTGGCTGTGGTCCCAGCCCTTCCTGGGTCTTTTGGAAGGCCTCAGTGGGGTTGGACCATCTGCTGTAGCCTTGGCCTGGACAGTGTTGGTCCTGTCCTGCAGTCTGGACCCACAGGTCTTCCTCCTCAGGGTCTTAGACTGCCTGTTCTTCCTGTCTTGCCTTGGCTGTGCTCCAACCACTGTTCCCTTGAGGACACTCTCCACCAGGGGTGTAGGCAGCTTCCCTGGGGTCAGGGGCTTGAGGCTGCGGGGCCCCGTCTGCTGCAGACAGCTGTGCAGTGCAATGACGTTGGTGTGGTTCTGGGCCGTGGCTCTCATGGCCCACAGCTCCTGCAGGTACAGTTCCATACATTCTGGGTTGGTGCAGGGCAGACGCTTGATGGCCACCTTCTGTCCAGTTTTGGACATGTGTCCTTCAAAGACCACACCATAACTGCCCCGGCCCACCTCCTTCTCCAGAGTGTACAACTCCTCCATCCAGCTGAAGAGGACCACACAAGACAAATAATGCAGTTAGACAGTCCACAACCACAACAGGAAGGGGTCACATTAGACAGTGATGAAAGTGAGGAAAGAAAAAAAAAAAAACTGAACTTTTCTGAGCATTTCATTCTGCATGCTCTTTGGTGCATTCTGGTGCACTCTGGGAGCAAAAACATGTAAGCCAGAACCACTTGAATTTCTTTTGGATTCCTGCCTCACACTTCAGTTTGTCCTCACGCTGAAGGACCATGAATTCTGACATGATTTCACAGAATATTTAGACCAAATTCCTTGGTGGTAAAATATTTAAAGCTAATCCACCATCTTGTCTCCAGAGACGCCAAACGGACCACGTGTCATCAACAGACCAATCGGAGCTGTTGATACAAGTTCCGTGTTGTGAACGAGCATCTCATTGGTCGAGATGAATGGAGAAGAAAGCAATATGGCCGCGCCCATGAGACGGACCCGAATAAACATAATTTACACTTTTCGGAGCGATTTATGCGCCATTTTCTGGCTGAAATGTTGCCAAACCAAATGGAAATGATCCGGACACGTTTAATTTACCGGAACATATGCTCAGTTTTCGGGTAAAAAAAAAAAGATTTCCGGCAAAAACCGGAACACTTTAATCACTGATTAGAACACCAACGGTCCAGGTCCAGTGGAACCACATGGACCCATGTCCTGTCCAATAGTGTCTGTGTCTAAACTCAATAACTGATCTGTTTAATCCATGTATGAATAGGTCTGAGTCAGTACTGTCACATGACACATTTAAGGAACATTTAAGGGTCAAAATACTGGACAACTGACACAAAGAACATTTAAGGGAAAAAAAAATACTGAAACTCCTGCTGCGAGACACAGAGACTGAAAATGAACCTCATTTTATTGACTTTATTCAAATGTATAAAACATGCTGTTCTCTTCAGAAATGGATCCAAAATGAAACACAGGGATTTAGCTCTGATGGAAAACTACAACTGGGATCAATATTGGATCAAAATGTGGGAATGATCAGTTTGGATGAAATATTATTATTAAAGTTAATAGTACATTTATATGAGTCTGAAAAAATAATATTATTAAAGTTATAGTACATTTAGATGAGTCTGAACAAATATTATTATAGTTAATAGTACATTTAGATGAGTCTGAACAAATATTATTATAGTTAATAGTACATTTATATGAGTCTGAACAAATATTATTATAGTTAATAGTACATTTATATGAGTCTGAACAAATATTATTATAGTTAACAGTGCATTTACATATACGTCAGAAGTATAACTTTACATAATCAGTTCTATCTTTTTTTCAACAGGTGTTACTTAAATGTTGTAAACAGTTCCATAAAATACAGTTCTTCGGATAAAACATGAGCCTATTTAATAAATGACAGATTAAACTTGATGACACTCATGTTGACTTGGATCTGGACCTTATTCTAACTGTGAGCTTTAAAACCATAAACCAAACTGTTAAATAAGACTTTAACTGTTTTAATGTCTCTTTAAAGTCAGATGGGTTCACCATACAAGACAACCTGTCTGTATGTCTGAACACTAATTTGTCCAAATATATATTTCTACAGTCACACAGGCAGGTCTGATAGTATATTTGTCAAACATGCGGCCCAGGGGCCAAATCCGGCCCACTAAAGGGTCCAGTCCGGCCCTTGGGATGAATCTGTGAAATGCAAAAATTACACTAACATGTTAATCCTTATAGTTCAGGTTCCACATTAGACCAGTTCAATTTACAGTGGGCAAGACCAATCAAATACTATCAGAGTGACAGAAATAATTCCAAATGTTTCTCTTTGGAAATGTAAATATTTTCATGTACATTTACACTAAAACAAAGTATAATTTTGCAAAAAAAAATATGAATAACCTGAAATGTCTTAAGAGAAGTAAGTACAATCTTAATAATATTCTGTTTGTTATTAAATGTTTTGTGTGTTTGTAGATCCACTGTGATCTGTAAGTTATAATGTACATGTATAAATGATAAACTGAGGCAGAATATTGTTAAAATTACACTGATTTTTTCAGTTTGTTCATGTTATTCACATCTTTTGAAAGGATAGTTTGTAGATGCAAACACCCTCATAATGTAAATTTACTTTTTTCGCTCTAAAACATAGAGAAAAGTTTGGAGTTGACAATATTTATATGTTATTCTGTTATTATTTTACTGGTTCGGTCCACTGAAGATTAAATTTAGCTGAATGTGGAACTGAACTAACATGAGTTTGACAGCCCTGAATTAGAGTAAATTTAACTGATGTAAACATGGCGGACACACAGACGCAGTTCACTCCCTAACATTCAGCTAACATTCAGCTAACATTCAGCTAACATTCAGCTAACTAGTTTACAGACGCAGTGAACGCCACAGTAATATGACTTACAGTCAGAAGTGACTCTTAAATATCCAGCCTCACACCAAACACTTCTTCCTTCAGATCCTTTAAATCCGTCTTTTAAATGACTGCAGGACTACAGCTATAGTTCCGGTCCGAAACTGACAACAAACCGAACTGAACACAACTGAACAACGGCAAGGCACTTCCGCCTCTGCATTTGGAACGGCCCGCCTTGAACAGATGCGCATCCTGATTGGCTACGGATACTAAACCGTGCGTTCTCATTGGTTCGTATCAAAACCAACGTGTGTAATTCGATTCGAAATGAACAAGCCACGAGGTTAACTGACAAAAAAGAAAAAAAAAAAAAAAAAACCTTAACTGACATGGCTGACGTCAGAGTATACAGTCTACTGCTGAATGACTGATCCATTAATAAAAATAAATAAATGAATGAATGAATAAATACTTATCCATGAACTACAACATTAATGGATACAGTAGAAGAAGAAAAGCATGTTTACATGACAATGACAGTGGATGGACACACTAGGTATATATATAAATATATATATATATATATATATATATATATATATATATATATATATATATATATATTATAGAGAGAGAGAGAGAGAGAGAGAGAGATACACACACACACAAATGAAGAAAAATGAAGAAAATATTTACAAAATCCTGAATGACATGAAAAAAAAAGCAATAAATTAACCAAAATTAAGTAAAAACAGAACAAAAAAGCAACAAAATGAAAAAAAGCGGCTAAAGTGAACAATAACATGAACAAAATAATAAATAACATGAACAAAATAAGCCACAAACTGAACAAAATTGAAGGAAAACTAATAAACCCGTGGAGTTGGATCAATGCCAGTGGATGGACACAGTGGGTTTGTGTTCAGTTCAGGACAGACTGGACTGAAACAGACAGTTTATTCAGTTTGATCTGTTTCTGATAGAAGAACCATCAACTGTAATCTGAGCTTTAAAGGTGGGCTCTGAGATGTTTTTCTGGAGCATTTGTTACTATATTCCTTCAAATCCCCTTCACATCCTGATTACAGCTAATTAATTAAATGCTATAACACAAAAATTTAAAAAATCAGTCACCTGTGGAACAGACAGGACTGAAAAAACACCATCCAATCATTTTGAGCGCCCACTGGAAATGATTGAACAGTGATATGTCTATCAAACTCAACTGCCATTGGCCCCTCCCCCTCTGTTTGTACCCCTCTTCAAACATGAATCATGCGTTCCCAGAGGAAGCGCTTGTACAGGAAGTGAAGCCAGAACCTGGTTCTATTAGTTCTATTAGTTCCATTAGTTCTATTAGCTCTATTAGTTCTGTTAGTTCTATTAGTTCTATTAGTTCTGTTGGTTCTATTAGTTCTGTTGGTTCTATTAGTTCTATTAGCTCTATTAGTTCTATTGGTTCTATTAGTTCTATTGGTTCTATTAGTTCTATTAGCTCTATTAGTTCTGTTAGTTCTATTAGTTCTGTTGGTTCTATTAGTTCTATTAGTTCTGTTGGTTCTATTAGTTCTATTAGCTCTATTAGTTCTATTGGTTCTGTTGGTTCTATTAGTTCTATTAGCTCTATTAGTTGTATTGGTTCTATTAGTTCTATTAGCTCTATTAGTTCTATTGGTTCTGTTGGTTCTATTAGTTCTGTTGGTTCTATTAGTTCTATTGGTTCTATTAGTTCTATTAGTTCTGTTGGTTCTATTAGTTCTGTTGGTTCTGTTGGTTCTATTAGTTCTATTGGTTCTGTTGGTTCTATTAGTTCTATTAGTTCTGTTGGTTCTATTAGTTCTGTTGGTTCTGTTGGTTCTATTAGTTCTATTGGTTCTATTGGTTCTGTTGGTTCTATTAGTTCTATTAGCTCTATTAGTTCTATTAGTTCTGTTGGTTCTATTAGTTCTGTTGGTTCTGTTGGTTCTATTAGTTCTATTGGTTCTATTGGTTCTGTTGGTTCTATTAGTTCTATTAGCTCTATTAGTTCTGTTGGTTCTATTAGTTCTATTAGTTCTGTTGGTTCTGTTGGTTCTATTAGTTCTATTGGTTCTATTGGTTCTGTTGGTTCTATTAGTTCTATTAGCTCTATTAGTTCTGTTGGTTCTATTAGTTCTATTAGTTCTATTAGTTCTGTTGGTTCTGTTGGTTCTATTAGTTCTGTTGGTTCTATTAGTTCTATTAGGATGGAACGTTCACCTGTAAACTGTTTAGTCCCAAACATAAACCAGTAGGACGTGGAACATGAGTCCCATCGCTCTGAACTGGGACTGTTCTGGAAGAGTGGTGGGGGGGGGGGGGGGTTAGAGGAAACTGAAGGAGGTATCCATGGATACGCCAGCTGCGGGCGGAGCCGGCGAGAGAGCCTCAGCCCGCGTAGGAGGCGGGGCTGTGGGCGGGGCTGGGCCGGACCACATACAGAGTGGAGCCCGACCCGGGTCCGGGCCCGAAGCCTGTGAAGTGTTTCTGTGCGGCGTTCACGAACCCTCGGGAACAAGCACGGTGCGTACCAGTGCTCTGGAGGCGTGGCTTCAGAGGGACATCTGAACAAAGGGGGTTGGACTTTGAACTGAGTGTTTTCCAGATGTAGCTGCTGGAACTGTTTGTGTCAGATCTCTGAGCCACATTTAATGAACATGTACAGGATCAGTGAAGAGTGTTTTATAAACTGAACATAAACGTACATGTGGACGGCTGCAGCGTTACCAGAGCTGAGGGTACATGTGTGCACCATGTGTGAGTGACGCTGCAGAAGCTGAAGCGGTCAGTCCAACCAGACGAATGAAACTGAAACTAATGAAAGGACCGGGGTTGTGCAGTCCACCACAAACATGTTGTGTTTTTGTCACAGCAGCCACAACACTGGAGACCACAGATAAGAACAACACAGTGTGTGTGTGTGTGTGTGTGTGTGTGTGTGCGCGCGTGTGTGTGTTTCTAACCCGCTCCTCCTCTGTTCTCATTCTTATATGACTCTTTCTCTTTTTTTCCACACGTCTGAATCCACTCCTCAGTTCTCATCTGGTGTGTGTTCAGTTCTCATCTGGGTGTGTTCAGTTCTCATCTGGTGTGTGTTCAGTTCTCATCTGTGTGTGTTCAGTTCTCATCTGGTCTGTGTTCAGTTCTCATCTGGTCTGTGTTCAGTTCTCATCCTGGTGTGTGTTCAGTTCCCTCATCTGGTCTGTGTTCAGTTCTCATCTGGTGTGTGTTCAGTTCTCATCTGGTGTGTGTTCAGTTCTCATCTGGTGTGTGTTCTTCTTCTCATCGGTTCTGTGTTCAGTTCTCATCTGGTCTGTGTCGTTCTCATCTGGTGTGTGTTCAGTTCTCATCTGGTCTGTGTTTCAGTTCTCATCTGGTCTGTGTTTCAGTTCTCATCTGGTGTGTGTTCAGTTCTCATCTGGTGTGTGTTCAGTTCTCATCTGGTCTGTGTTCAGTTCTCATCTGTGTGTGTTCAGTTCTCATCTGGTCTGTGTTCAGTTCTCATCTGGTCTGTGTTCAGTTCTCATCTGGTGTGTGTTCAGTTCTCATCTGGTCTGTGTTCAGTTCTCATCTGGTGTGTGTTCAGTTCTCATCTGGTCTGTGTTCAGTTCTCATCTGGTGTGTGTTCAGTTCTCATCTGGTCTGTGTTCAGTTCTCATCTGTGTGTGTTCAGTTCTCATCTGGTGTGTGTTCAGTTCTCATCTGGTGTGTGTTCAGTTCTCATCTGGTCTGTGTTCAGTTCTCATCTGGTCTGTGTTCAGTTCTCATCTGGTGTGTGTTCAGTTCTCATGTGTGTGTTCAGTTCTCATCTGGTCTGTGTTCAGTTCTCATCTGGTGTGTGTTCAGTTCTCATCTGGTCTGTGTTCAGTTCTCATCTGGTCTGTGTTCAGTTCTCATCTGGTGTGTGTCTAACTGCTGTAGTTCTTTGGAATGTCAGAAGGAGCCAATTGAATTTCAAACCCATTCAATAAACATTCCATGACCCCCCCCCCCCCCCCCCCAAACCCGTTAATGGGTCCATCAGAATTACAGTTCTAATCACCTGTGTTTTTCCAGTTAATCTGTTTCTGTGTGTGTGTGTGTGTGTGTGTTTGTGTGTATGGGGGGGGTGGGTGCTGTGTGTGCTAATTACAGCGCTTGCCAACAGGAGGTGGCTACACTAATTATTTCACTGATTGAGGTCACAACCTTTGGATTTAATCCAGTGAATGTCTATGAGCTGAGCACAAACAAACACTGAGTATGTTCTCAATGTCCCAGACTGGATTTAAAGCAGGAGTGTCAAACATTCACACCCATTTAATATGAACCAGTAAAATAAGAACACAATAACCTACCAGTAATGACAACTGACAATTTATGTCTGTGTTTAAGTGAAAAAAACAACAACCTTTAAATCATGAAAATACTTACTTTTATCCAAACAAAAAAGATGTGACTATATTAATATAATATTTTTTTTAGTTAATTAAAGATTTTTTTTTTGTTTGTTTTGCTTAATTCAGGATTTGTTTTTGCTCAATTTAAGAGTTTTTTTTTATTATTATTATTTTTATTTATTTGACCTTTATTTACCCAGGCAAGCAATTAAGAAAAGATTCTTATTTTACTTTTTTTTTTTTTTTTGCTTCATTCAATTTTTTTTTTTGCTTAATTCAAGAGGTTTTTGTTTGGGTTTTTTTTGTTTGTTTCTACTTATTTCAAGATTTTTTGGGCTTAATTCAAGCAAAACAAAAAAAAATCTTGAATTAAGTAAAAAATCTTGAATTAAGTAAAACAAACAAACAAACAAACAAACAAACAAAAAGTCTTGAATTAAGTAAAAAAAAAAAAAAAAAAAATTTGAATTAAGCACAAAAATCTGCCAATGGAACCAGTGTAAATGCTCTTGTTCAGATTAGTGTAAATCAGATTTTCCAGATCTATTGTCTTTAAATCAGTTCTTCTGTCTGATTGAACAGTTCCTCTGGAGGTGATTCTGTCCGATTTGAAGTGTGATCAGATACGACAAAACTAAAAACTAAAACTAAACTAAAACTAAGCATTTAGAAAAAAATAAAAAGTACCAAACCTGCTCTAAAAACAAATTCAAACGAACTGAATTAGAGAAAAAAAGTCCAAAGTAAATCAAACTAAACTAGAATGAAAAATCCAAAACTATTAGAACCTTGAACTACAGTCTGCCTGATAACACACACACACGTGCACTTTAACCTCTGACCTTTAATCTACAGTCTATGCTTTTACTTCCTGGTCTATCCTGGTCAAGCTGGACCTGCTGTGTCATCAGAGTCTGTTGGTCCCAGAGGACGAGTGTGTGTCCACAGGAGGACAGGGTTAGCATTAGCATCTGACACACACAGGGTTAGTATTAGCATCTGGCACACACAGAGTTAGCATTAGCATCTGACACACACAGTATTAGCATCTGTTAGCATCTGACACACAAAGTTAGCATTAGCATCTGACACACACAGGGTTAGCATTTTCATCTGAAACACACACAGAGTTAGCATTAGCATCTGACACACGGGGTTAGCATTAGCATCTGACACACCCATGGTTAGCACTAGCCTCTGACACACAAGGTTAGCAATAGCATCTGACACACACAGAGTTCACATTAGCATCTGACACACACAGGGTTAGCATTAGCCTCTGTCACACAGGGTTAGCATTAGCATCTGACACACACAGAGTTAGCATTAGCATCTGACACACAGGGTTAGCATTAGCATCTGACACACACAGGGTTAGCATCTGACACACATGGTTAGCATCTGTTAGCATCTGACACACAGGGTTAGCATTAGCGTCTGACACACACAGGGCTAGCATTAGCCTCTGACACACGCAGGGTTCGCATCTGACACAAACAGGGTTAGCATCTGTTAGCCTCTGACACACACAGGGTTAGCATCTGACACACACAGGGTTAGCATCTGTTAGCATATGACACACACAAGGTTAGCATTAGCATCTGACACACACAAGGTTAGCATTAGCCTCTGACACACACAGGGTTAGAATCTGACACACAGAGGGTTAGCATCTGTTAGCATCTGAGAGTTAGCATCTGACAACCAGAGGGTTAGCATCTGTTAGCATCTGAGGGTTAGCATCTGACAACCAGAGGGTTAGCATCTGTTAGCATCTGAGGGCTAGCATCTGACACACACAGGATTAGTATCTGTTAGCATCTGAGGGTTAGCATCTGACACACACAGGGTTAGCATCTGAGGGTTAGCATCTGACACACACAGGGTTAGCATTAGCAGAATAAGACCAGATCAGACCAGCAGGACCAAAAAGGACCCAACAGGACCCACCAGGACAAAAAAGGACCCACCGAGACCCACCAAGACCTGCTGCTATCTGAGACACACAGGATTAGCATCAGCAGAATAAGAGGAGCTCAGACCAGCAGGACCAAACAGGACCCAGCAGGAACCACCTGGACCAAAAGGACCTATCTGGACCCAGTAGGACCCACCTGGACCCAAATGTCCACCTTTAACCCTTAAAGACCCAAACAGACCCCTTTTGCTTGTATGGGTCTGGGGGTTTTGCTCATATGGGTCTGGGGTCTTAGCTCCGCTGGTGGTCTCATTGTCGGTGGTCTTGGTTCCATAGGCGACCCTCCATATGGGTCTGGGGGTTTTGCTCATATGGGTCTGGGGGTTTTCCTCATATGAGTCTGGGGTCTTAGCTCATATGGGTCTGGGGTCTTAGGTTTGTTGGTGGTCTCAGTGTCGGTGGTCTTGGTTCTGTAGGCAGACCCCACAGTGCAGGTGGTCTCAGACCCTCCTGACGTCATCCTGGTACCAGTTTGTGGTCTCAGTGTGGGTAGTCTCAGACCCTCCATATGGGTCTGGGGTCTCAGGTCTTGGTGGTCTCAGTTTGGTGGTCTCAGACCATCCAGACGTTCTCCTGGTCCTGGTCTTGTTTGTGTGTCTGCTGGATCTGAACAGATCGGGGGAATCCAGTCCTCTGTGTGCAGCTGCACGGAGCTGATGAGAATGTGATATACAGGAGGGGGGAGGGGGGAGGGGGAAGGGAGGGGGGGTGGGTAGAGCCAGGAGGGGAGGGGAGGGGTGGGGGTGGGGGGGTAGAGCCAGGAGGGGGGCTGTGCGTTTATAAGGCTCCTCAGAGGAGGTGTGCGTTCATTTGAAACCCTTCGCCTGAGGAAACAAGTACAGCCTAAAAGTCTGCAGCAGACACCCAGGACCCACTGAGACCACCTGAGACCCTCTGAGACCCTGAGACCATCTGAGACTATCTGAGACCCTCTGAGACCACCTGAGACCATCTGAGACCATCTGAGACCCTGAGACTCTCTGAGACCATCTGAGACCCTCTGAGACCATCTGAGACTCTAAGACCCTCTGAGACCCTCTGAGACCATCTGAGACCCTCTGAGACCCTCTGAGACCATCTGAGACCCTCTGAGACCATCTGAGACTCTGAGACCCTCTGAGACCATCTGAGACCCTCTGAGACC
>NW_021941442.1:527483-532483 GCF_902148855.1 Sphaeramia orbicularis | reverse complement strand
TCTAAATGTGGTTCCGTGGTTCTAAAAGTGGTTCCGTGGTTCTAAACGTGGTTCTGTGGTTCTAAATATGGTTCCATGGTTCTAAATGTGGTTCCGTGGTTTTAAACATGGTTCTGTGGTTTTAAATGTGGTTCCATGGTTCTAAATGTTGTTCGGTGGTTTTAAACGTGGTTTTGTGGTTCTAAATGTGGTTCCATTGTTCTAAAAGTGGTTCCATGGTTCTAAATGTGGTTCCATAGTTCTAAATGTGGTTTTGTGGTTCTAAATGTGGTTTTGTGGTTCTAAATGTGGTTCCATGGTTCTAAATGTGGTTCTGTGGTTCTAAACGTGGTTCCATGGTTCTAAATGTGGTTCCATAGTTCTAAATGTGGTTCTGGAGTTCTAAATGTGGTTCCATGGTTTTAAATGTGGTTCCGTGGTTCTAAAAAGGTTCAGTGGTTCTGAATGTGGTTCCATGGTTCTCAACGTGATTCCGTAGTTCTAAACGTGGTTCCATCGTCCTAAACGTGGTTCCGTGGTTCTAAATGTGGTTCCATGGTTCTAAATGTGGTTCCGTGGTTCGAAATGAGGTTCCGTGGTTCGAAATGTTGTTCTGTGGTTCGAAATGTGGTTCTGTGGTTCTAAATGTGGTTCCATGGTTCTAAATATGGTTCCATGGTTCTAAACATGGTTCCGTGGTTCTAAATGTGGTTCCATGGTTCTAAATGTGGTTTTGTGGTTCTAAAAAGGTTCAGTGGTTCTAAATGTGGTTCCGTGGTTCTAAATGTGGTTCCGTGGTTTTAAATGTGGTTCTGTGGTTCTAAACATGGGTCCGTGGGTCTAAACGTGGTTCTGTGGTTCTAAACGTGGTTCTAAATGTGGTTCCATGGTTATGAATGTGGTTCTGTGGTTCTAAATGTGGTTCTGTGGTTCTAAATGTGTTTCCGTGGTTCTAAATGTGGTTCCGTGGTTCTAAATATGGTTCCATGGTTCTATACATGGGTCTGTGGTTCTAAATGTGGTTCTAAATGTGGTTCTAAATGTGGTTCTGTGGTTCTAAATGTGGTTCCATGGTTCTAAACAGGTTCTGTGGTTCTAAACAGGTTCTATGGTTTTAAATGTGGTTCCGTGGTTCTAAATTTGGTGCTGTGGTTCTAAAGAAGTTCATTGGTTCTAAACAGGTTCAGTGTTTCTAAACAGGTTCAGTGGTTCTAAATGTGGTTCCGTGGTTCTAAACAGGTTCCATGGTTCTAAATGTGGTTCCTTGGCTCTAAATTTGGTTCCGTGGTTCTAAACAGGTTCAGTGGTTCTAAATGTGGTTCCTTGGCTCTAAATGTGGTTCCGTGGTTCTAAACAGGTTCCATGGTTCTAAACTGGTTCAGTGGTTCTAAATGTGGTTCCTTGGCTCTAAATGTGGTTCCATGGTTCTAAACTGGTTCAGTGGTTCTAAATGTGGTTCCATGGTTCTAAACTGGTTCAGTTCACACACACACACACACACACACAGGTTCACACACATTCAGTTCAGGTGTGTGTGTGTGTGTGTGTGTGTGTGTGTGTGCTAATGGATCACAGCAGGTTTCAGTTCAGTTAACAGCGTCCACATCAGCTGACCAGTACTGCAGAGGTTCACCCACACTGGGGTTCTGTGGGATGGAACCACAGCTGAACTGGGCCTTTGCAGATTCTTCCAGTGTCAGGTTTGATCAGTCCATTAGCTCTTCTTCCAGTCTTCAGTAGTCTTCTTCCAGTCTTCAGTAGTCTTCAGTAATCTTCAGTAGTCTTCTTCCAGTCTTCAGTAGTCTTCGCCCAGTCTTCAGTAGTCTTCTTCCAGTCTTCAGTAGTCTTCGCCCAGTCTTCAGTAGTCTTCTTCCAGTCTTCAGTAGTCTTCGCCCAGTCTTCAGTAGTCTTCTTCCAGTCTTCAGTAGTCTTCAGTAGTCTTCAGTAGTCTTCTTCCAGTCTTCAGTAGTCTTCGCCCAGTCTTCAGTAGTCTTCAGTAATCTTCAGTAGTCTTCTTCCAGTCTTCAGTAGTCTTCAGTAGTCTTCTTCCGGTCTTCAGTAGTCTTCTTCCAGTCTTCAGTAGTCTTCAGTAGTCTTCAGTAGTCTTCTTCCAGTCTTCAGTAGTCTTCGCCCAGTCTTCAGTAGTCTTCAGTAATCTTCAGTAGTCTTCTTCCAGTCTTCAGTAGTCTTCAGTAGTCTTCTTCCAGTCTTCAGTAGTCTTCTTCCAGTCTTCAGTAGTCTTCAGTAATCTTCAGGAGTCTTCTTCCAGTCTTCAGTAGTCTTCTTCCAGTCTTCAGTAGTCTTCAGTAATCTTCAGGAGTCTTCTTCCAGTCTTCAGTAGTTCCACTGGTGCTGTTTCATGGTCCAGCCAGGCCTCTGTTTCTGATTCTGAAGTCTCACCAATGGCTTTAGCTGCAACTGGACCCATCAGACCTGCACCTGTTCAGTCTGTTCAGTGTAAACTCATCTGTTCAGTCTGTTCAGTGTAAACTCATCTGTTCAGTCTGTTCAGTGTAAACTCATCTGTTCACTCTGTTCAGTGTAAACTCATGTGTTCAGTCTGTTCAGTGTAAACTCATCTGTTCACTCTGTTCAGTGTAAACTCATCTGTTCACTCTGTTCAGTGTAAACTCATGTGTTCAGTCTGTTCAGTGTAAACTCATGTGTTCAGTCTGTTCAGTGTAAACTCATCTGTTCACTCTGTTCAGTGTAAACTCATCTGTTCAGTCTGTTCAGTGTAAACTCATCTGTTCAGTCTGTTCAGTGTAAACTCATCTGTTCACTCTGTTCAGTGTAAACTCATCTGTTCAGTCTGTTCAGTGTAAACTCATCTGTTCAGTCTGTTCAGTGTAAACTCATCTGTTCACTCTGTTCAGTGTAAACTCATCTGTTCACTCTGTTCAGTGTAAACTCATCTGTTCAGTCTGTTCAGTGTAAACTCATCTGTTCAGTCTGTTCAGTGTAAACTCATCTGTTCACTCTGTTCAGTGTAACTCATCTGTTCAGTCTGTTCAGTGTAAACTCATCTGTTCACTCTGTTCAGTGTAAACTCATCTGTTCACTCTGTTCAGTGTAAACCCATCTGTTCAGTCTGTTCAGTGTAAACTCATCTGTTCACTCTGTTCAGTGTAAACTCATCTGTTCAGTCTGTTCAGTGTAAACTCATCTGTTCACTCTGTTCAGTGTAAACCCATCTGTTCAGTGTGTTCAGTGTAAACTCTTCCTCTCTTCCTCCTCCTCTCTCTTCTCTCTTCTTTCAGCTGTTGTCCTGTCAGTCTCCTCTCCTCCTCCTCTATGACCTCCTCTCTTCCTCCTCCTCTCTCTTCTTTCAGCTGTTGTCCTGTCAGTCTCCTCTCACTCCAGCTGTTTTCTGTCCTAAACTCTTCTTCTTCTTCTGTTGTGTCTGTGCTTCTTCCAGACCTCTTCTGTCTGCATTTCCAGTCCAGTTTCAGTGTCTTTGGATGCTGAAGGAAACTGGACTTCCTGACACCTGGACTTTCTTGGACATTTGTCTGGAGGACACACCTCCATTTTTCCCTCTTCTGATGCTCTGTCTCTCTTCTCTGGTTCATTCCTTTTCCTCTTTTCCATTTTTACAGCACCACACTCCTTTCTTCAGTCCAGTCCTGTTCCAGTCCTGCTCCGTGGGTCTGGTACCACAGTGTGTTCCACACTCCTGTTCTGCAGACACAGGGGGTGGAAGGAATTCACAAACGTTGGGACACCTGCAGGAATTGAACCACCAACTTTCCAGGTTTGATCACCCTCCATTGTTGCAGAACTGCTTTCAGTTTTAACTCATTTCTTGTTCTCCTTTTTGTAGAATTCTGAAATGTACTTTATTTTTCAGTTTGGTTTAACCTTACCTTTTTTATTCCTCTGTCAGTTCACTCTGACCTTTGGACCATTTACAGCTGTTCATTAAACTGGAACTGATGGAATTTACAGACAAAACTGGAACAAACTGGGCTGGTCTAAAACCAGTAGTGTATATATAAACGTATACAGTGGACGTTCAGGTGTTGGACGTCACACATATGCAAATGTTACCGTCTAATTCAGGGATTAGGAAACAAAGAGCCAACACAAATAGCAGTGGAAGAAGAAAAGGAGTACTGAGGCAAAAAGTGGGCGACAAGAACTGAAAGGTGGATCCGAAAAGGGAACAAGAGGGAAGGGGACCCCGGGGTTATCAGCGCATTAGCAGACCCACGGCTTTGTACCGTTAGCTTCTGTTCAGACGACTAATGGAGGAGATAGAGTGAGTCACAGCAGCTCCGTCTGTCAGTGATTAGAGCACAGCTTTTATTCTCCCCTCTCACATCCATGACACCTTAGACCCCCCCACCCCCACTGGAGCTGCTAATGCTAATTCATCCCACCATTAGCTTTGTTAATCCTCTCAGCTCCAGTACGACATCATCTATTCACCTGTTGGAATCACAAAAAGCAGAAGTAACCTGTTGGAACATTAGCCCAAATCCAACCTGCTGCTGTACTTAGAAACAAAAAAAACTATACGCATGACGCCGATACTCCTTTTATAAATATACAGGTGCTCGTCCATTCACCTGTTGGAACATTAGTCCAAATCCAGCCTGCTGCTGCTGAACTTAAAAACAAACCAAATGCACGACACTGACGCTCCTTTTCTAAATGCTCGCTTTTCTAAATGGCTTCCTGATGGATTGTCTCTTGAGAATGCATAACATGTTCAGGGTCTTGGTTAAGTCTAATGGAAGCACAAACATGGTAAAAGCATTCATTTGTGCAGACGGACAGACGGACAGACTGGTCCCACAGCACAAAGACGTCAGAGCCTCCACTCCAGCCCATTTCCTTTGTGCTTTTATGTTCATGTTCATTTATGAAACCAAGGTTCTTTATATTTGTGACACATACACTTCTGTTTTCTAATGCTACTCTTCCTCTAATGAGTTCCCAAACTCTGCTGTCCCAGTTTTTCCAGGGTAGGGGGATGTGAATGGACCTTATGGGGGGGGGGGGGGGGGGGGGGGGGG
>NW_021941442.1:523705-527383 GCF_902148855.1 Sphaeramia orbicularis | reverse complement strand
CAGACAGACGAAACAGATGGGTTTACACTGAACAGAGTGAACAGATGAGTTTACACTGAACAGACTGAACAGATGAGTTTACACTGAACAGAGTGAACAGATGAGTTTACACTGAACAGACTGAACAGATGGGTTTACACTGAACAGAGTGAACAGATGAGTTTACACTGAACAGAGTGAACAGATGAGTTTACACTGAACAGACTGAACAGATGAGTTTACACTGAACAGAGTGAACAGATGAGTTTACACTGAACAGAGTGAACAGATGAGTTTACACTGAACAGACTGAACAGATGAGTTTACACTGAACAGAGTGAACAGATGAGTTTACACTGAACAGAGTGAACAGATGAGTTTACACTGAACAGACTGAACAGATGAGTTTACACTGAACAGACTGAACAGATGAGTTTACACTGAACAGAGTGAACAGGTGCAGGTCTGATGGGTCCAGTTGCAGCTAAAGCCATTGGTGAGACTTCAGAATCAGAAACAGAGGCCTGGCTGGACCATGAAACAGCACCAGTGGAACTACTGAAGACTGGAAGAAGACTCCTGAAGATTACTGAAGACTACTGAAGACTGGAAGAAGACTCCTGAAGATTACTGAAGACTACTGAAGACTGGAAGAAGACTACTGAAGACTGGAAGAAGACTACTGAAGACTACTGAAGACTGGAAGAAGACTACTGAAGATTACTGAAGACTACTGAAGACTGGGCGAAGACTACTGAAGACTGGAAGAAGACTACTGAAGACTACTGAAGACTACTGAAGACTGGAAGAAGACTACTGAAGACTGGAAGAAGACTACTGAAGACTACTGAAGACTGGAAGAAGACTACTGAAGATTACTGAAGACTACTGAAGACTGGGCGAAGACTACTGAAGACTGGAAGAAGACTACTGAAGACTACTGAAGACTACTGAAGACTGGAAGAAGACTACTGAAGACTGGGCGAAGACTACTGAAGACTGGAAGAAGACTACTGAAGACTGGGCGAAGACTACTGAAGACTGGAAGAAGACTACTGAAGACTGGGCGAAGACTACTGAAGACTGGAAGAAGACTACTGAAGATTACTGAAGACTACTGAAGACTGGAAGAAGACTACTGAAGACTGGAAGAAGAGCTAATGGACTGAGCAAACCTATCACTGGAAGAATCTGCAAAGGCCCAGTTCAGCTGTGGTTCCATCCACAGAACCCCAGTGTGGGTGAACCTCTGCAGTACTGGTCAGCTGATGTGGACGCTGTTAACTGAACTGAAACCTGCTGTGATCCATTAGCACACACACACACACACACACACACACACACACACACACACACCTGAACTGAATGTGTGTGAACCTGTGTGTGTGTGTGTGTGTGTGTGAACTGAACCAGTTTAGAACCATGGAACCACATTTAGAACCACTGAACCAGTTTAGAACCATGGAACCACATTTAGAGCCAAGGAACCACATTTAGAACCACTGAACCAGTTTAGAACCATGGAACCTGTTTAGAACCACGGAACCACATTTAGAGCCAAGGAACCACATTTAGAACCACTGAACCTGTTTAGAACCACGGAACCAAATTTAGAGCCAAGGAACCACATTTAGAACCATGGAACCTGTTTAGAACCACGGAACCACATTTAGAACCACTGAACCTGTTTAGAAACACTGAACCTGTTTAGAACCAATGAACTTCTTTAGAACCACAGCACCAAATTTAGAACCACGGAACCACATTTAAAACCATAGAACCTGTTTAGAACCACAGAACCTGTTTAGAACCATGGAACCACATTTAGAACCACAGAACCACATTTAGAACCACATTTAGAACCACATTTAGAACCACAGACCCATGTATAGAACCATGGAACCATATTTAGAACCACGGAACCACATTTAGAACCACGGAAACACATTTAGAACCACAGAACCACATTTAGAACCACAGAACCACATTCATAACCATGGAACCACGTTTAGAACCACGTTTAGAACCACAGAACCACGTTTAGACCCACAGACCCATGTTTAGAACCACAGAACCACATTTAAAACCACGGAACCACATTTAGAACCACGGAACCACATTTAGAACCACTGAACCTTTTTAGAACCACAAAACCACATTTAGAACCATGGAACCACATTTAGAACCACGGAACCATGTTTAGAACCATGGAACCATATTTAGAACCATGGAACCACATTTAGAACCACAGAACCACATTTCGAACCACAGAACAACATTTCGAACCACGGAACCTCATTTCGAACCACGGAACCACATTTAGAACCATGGAACCACATTTAGAACCACGGAACCACATTTAGAACCACAGAACCACGTTTAGGACGATGGAACCACGTTTAGAACTACGGAATCACGTTGAGAACCATGGAACCACATTCAGAACCACTGAACCTTTTTAGAACCACGGAACCACATTTAAAACCATGGAACCACATTTAGAACTCCAGAACCACATTTAGAACTATGGAACCACATTTAGAACCATGGAACCACGTTTAGAACCACAGAACCACATTTAGAACCATGGAACCACATTTAGAACCACAAAACCACATTTAGAACCACAAAACCACATTTAGAACTATGGAACCACATTTAGAACCATGGAACCACTTTTAGAACAATGGAACCACATTTAGAACCACAAAACCACGTTTAAAACCACCGAACAACATTTAGAACCATGGAACCACATTTAAAACCACAGAACCATGTTTAAAACCACGGAACCACATTTAGAACCATGGAACCATATTTAGAACCACAGAACCACGTTTAGAACCACGGAACCACTTTTAGAACCACGGAACCACATTTAGAACCACAGAACCACATTTAAAACCACGGAACCACATTTAGAACCATGGAACCACATTTAGAACCACAGAACCACGTTTAGAACCATGGAACCACTTTTAGAACCACGGAACCACGTTTAGAACCACGGAACCACATTTAGAACCACAGAACCACATTTAGAACCATGAAACCACATTTAGAACCATGGAACCACATTTAGAACCACGAAACCACATTTAGAACCACGAAACCACATTTAGAACCATGGAACCACTTTTAGAACCACGGAACCACTTTTAGAACCACAGAACCACATTTAGAACTACAGAACCACATTTAGAGCCATGGAACCACATTTAGAACCACGAAACCACATTTACAACTACAGAACCACATTTAGAGCCATAGAACCACATTTAGAACCATGAAACCACATTTAGAACTACAGAACCACATTTAGAGCCATGGAACCACATTTAGAACCACGAAACCACATATAGAACTACAGAACCACATTTAGAGCCATGGAACCACATTTAGAACCACGAAACCACATTTAGAACTACAGAACCACATTTAGAGCCATGGAACCACATTTAGAACCACGAAACCACATTTAGAACTACAGAACCACATTTAGAGCCATGGAACCACAGTTAGAACCACGAAACCACATTTAGAACTACAGAACCACATTTAGAGCCATGGAACCACATTTAGAACCACGAAACCACATTTAGAACTACAGATCCACATTTAGAGCCATGGAACCACATTTAGAACCACGAAACCGCATTTAGAACTACAGAACCACATTTAGAACCACCAAACCACATT
>NW_021941442.1:476205-518705 GCF_902148855.1 Sphaeramia orbicularis | reverse complement strand
GTTTTAATCAGCTGCAGCGTGACGGCGGAGAGGAGGAGGTTTACACTGATGGTGAGGGTCTGTACTGTTACATCCACAGGAGACAAACAGGACTGACCCAGGACTGACCCAGGACTAACCCAGGACAGACCCAGGACAGTCCAGCGTGTCTGTCCTAGGTCGTTTGTCCTTACTGGTCCCTGTCCTCAGATCTGGGACCTGGTCTGGGCTCCTTTAACCAGTCTGATCTAAACACTGAACACCTACATACACACACATTTAAAACTCATACAAACACACACATGTGGACTTACCTGGGTCAGGGTCTCAGAGGGTCTCAGATGGTCTCAGAGGGTCTCAGAGTCTCAGATGGTCTCAGAGGGTCTCAGATGGTCTCAGAGGGTCTCAGAGGGTCTTAGAGTCTCAGATGGTCTCAGAGGGTCTCAGATGGTCTCAGAGAGTCTCAGGGTCTCAGATGGTCTCAGATGGTCTCAGGTGGTCTCAGAGGGTCTCAGATAGTCTCAGATGGTCTCAGGGTCTCAGAGGGTCTCAGGTGGTCTCAGTGGGTCCTGGGTGTCTGCTGCAGACTTTTAGGCTGTACTTGTTTCCTCAGGCGAAGGGTTTCAAATGAACGCACACCTCCTCTGAGGAGCCTTATAAACGCACAGCCCCCCTCCTGGCTCTACCCCCCCACCCCCACCCCTCCCCTCCCCTCCTGGCTCTACCCACCCCCCCTCCCTTCCCCCTCCCTTCCCCCTCCCCCCTCCCCCCTCCTGTATATCACATTCTCATCAGCTCCGTGCAGCTGCACACAGAGGACTGGATTCCCCCGATCTGTTCCAGATCCAGCAGACACACAAACAAGACCAGGACCAGGAGAACGTCTGGATGGTCTGAGACCACCAAACTGAGACCACCAAGACCTGAGACCCCAGACCCATATGGAGGGTCTGAGACTACCCACACTGAGACCACAAACTGGTACCAGGATGACGTCAGGAGGGTCTGAGACCACCTGCACTGTGGGGTCTGCCTACAGAACCAAGACCACCGACACTGAGACCACCAACAAACCTAAGACCCCAGACCCATATGAGCTAAGACCCCAGACTCATATGAGGAAAACCCCCAGACCCATATGAGCAAAACCCCCAGACCCATATGGAGGGTCGCCTATGGAACCAAGACCACCGACAATGAGACCACCAGCGGAGCTAAGACCCCAGACCCATATGAGCAAAACCCCCAGACCCATACAAGCAAAAGGGGTCTGTTTGGGTCTTTAAGGGTTAAAGGTGGACATTTGGGTCCAGGTGGGTCCTACTGGGTCCAGATAGGTCCTTTTTGGTCCAGGTGGTTCCTGCTGGGTCCTGTTTGGTCCTGCTGGTCTGAGCTCCTCTTATTCTGCTGATGCTAATCCTGTGTGTCTCAGATAGCAGCAGGTCTTGGTGGGTCTCGGTGGGTCCTTTTTTGTCCTGGTGGGTCCTGTTGGGTCCTTTTTGGTCCTGCTGGTCTGATCTGGTCTTATTCTGCTAATGCTAACCCTGTGTGTGTCAGATGCTAACCCTCAGATGCTAACCCTGTGTGTGTCAGATGCTAACCCTCAGATGCTAACAGATACTAATCCTGTGTGTGTCAGATGCTAGCCCTCAGATGCTAACAGATGCTAACCCTCTGGTTGTCAGATGCTAACCCTCAGATGCTAACAGATGCTAACCCTCTGGTTGTCAGATGCTAACTCTCAGATGCTAACAGATGCTAACCCTCTGTGTGTCAGATTCTAACCCTGTGTGTGTCAGAGGCTAATGCTAACCTTGTGTGTGTCAGATGCTAATGCTAACCTTGTGTGTGTCATATGCTAACAGATGCTAACCCTGTGTGTGTCAGATGCTAACCCTGTGTGTGTCAGAGGCTAACAGATGCTAACCCTGTTTGTGTCAGATGCGAACCCTGCGTGTGTCAGAGGCTAATGCTAGCCCTGTGTGTGTCAGACGCTAATGCTAACCCTGTGTGTCAGATGCTAACAGATGCTAACCATGTGTGTCAGATGCTAACCCTGTGTGTGTCAGATGCTAATGCTAACCCTGTGTGTCAGATGCTAATGCTAACTCTGTGTGTGTCAGATGCTAATGCTAACCCTGTGTGACAGAGGCTAATGCTAACCCTGTGTGTGTCAGATGCTAATGTGAACTCTGTGTGTGTCAGATGCTATTGCTAACCTTGTGTGTCAGAGGCTAGTGCTAACCATGGGTGTGTCAGATGCTAATGCTAACCCCGTGTGTCAGATGCTAATGCTAACTCTGTGTGTGTTTCAGATGAAAATGCTAACCCTGTGTGTGTCAGATGCTAATGCTAACTTTGTGTGTCAGATGCTAACAGATGCTAATACTGTGTGTGTCAGATGCTAATGCTAACTCTGTGTGTGCCAGATGCTAATACTAACCCTGTGTGTGTCAGATGCTAATGCTAACCCTGTCCTCCTGTGGACACACACTCGTCCTCTGGGACCAACAGACTCTGATGACACAGCAGGTCCAGCTTGACCAGGATAGACCAGGAAGTAAAAGCATAGACTGTAGATTAAAGGTCAGAGGTTAAAGTGCACGTGTGTGTGTGTTATCAGGCAGACTGTAGTTCAAGGTTCTAATAGTTTTGGATTTTTCATTCTAGTTTAGTTTGATTTAGTTTGGACTTTTTTTCTCTAATTCAGTTCGTTTGAATTCGTTTTTAGAGCAGGTTTGATAGTGTTTATTAGTTTTCATTTTTTTCTAAATGCTTAGTTTTAGTTTAGTTTTAGTTTTAGTTTTGTCGTATCTGATCACACTTCAAATCGGACAGAATCACCTCCAGAGGAACTGTTCAATCAGACAGAAGAACTGATTTAAAGACAATAGATCTGGAAAATCTGATTTACACTAATCTGAACAAGAGCATTTACACTGGTTCCATTGGCAGATTTTTGTGCTTAATTCAAATTTTTTTTTTTTTTTTTTTTACTTAATTCAAGACTTTTTTGTTTGTTTGTTTGTTTGTTTGTTTTTACTTAATTCAAGATTTTTTACTTAATTCAAGATTTTTTTTTGTTTTGCTTGAATTAAGCCCAAAAAATCTTGAAATAAGTAGAAACAAACAAAAAAAACCCAAACAAAAACCTCTTGAATTAAGCAAAAAAAAATATTGAATGAAGCAAAAAAAAAAAAAAAAAGTAAAATAAGAATCTTTTCTTAATTGCTTGCCTGGGTAAATAAAGGTCAAATAAATAAAAATAATAATAATAAAAAAAAAACTCTTAAATTGAGCAAAAACAAAATCCTGAATTAAGCAAAACAAACAAAAAAAAAATCTTTAATTAACTAAAAAAAATATTATATTAATATAGTCACATCTTTTTTGTTTGGATAAAAGTAAGTATTTTCATGATTTAAAGGTTGTTGTTTTTTTCACTTAAACACAGACATAAATTGTCAGTTGTCATTACTGGTAGGTTATTGTGTTCTTATTTTACTGGTTCATATTAAATGGGTGTGAATGTTTGACACTCCTGCTTTAAATCCAGTCTGGGACATTGAGAACATACTCAGTGTTTGTTTGTGCTCAGCTCATAGACATTCACTGGATTAAATCCAAAGGTTGTGACCTCAATCAGTGAAATAATTAGTGTAGCCCCTCCTGTTGGCAGCCGCTGTAATTAGCACACACAGCACCCCCCCCCCATACACACACACACACACACACACACACACACAGAAACATGATTAACTGGAAAACACAGGTGATTAGAACTGTAATTCTGATTGGACCCATTAACGGGTTTGGGGGGGGGGGGGGGGGGGGGTCATGGAATGTTTTATTGAATGGGTTTGAAAATTCAATTGGCTCCTTCTGACATTCCAAAGAACTACAGCAGTTAGAACACACACCAGATGAGAACTGAACACACACCAGATGAGAACTGAACACACACCAGATGAGAACTGAACACACACCAGATGAGAACTGAACACAGACCAGATGAGAACTGAACACACACCAGATGAGAACTGAACACAGACCAGATGAGAACTGAACACAGACCAGATGAGAACTGAACCCACACCAGATGAGAATGAACACCACACCAGATGAGAAACTGAACACAGACCAGATGAGAACTGAACACAGACCAGATGAGAAACTGAACACAGACCAGATGAGAACTGAACACACACCAGATGAGAACTGAACACAGACCAGATGAGAACCTGACCACAGACAGATGAGAACTGAACCCACACAGATGAGAACTGAACACAGACAGATGAGAACTGAACACACACCCGATGAGAACTGAACACAAACAGATGAGAACTGAACACAGACCAGATGAGAACGAACAACACACCAGATGAGAACTGAACACAGACCAGATGAGAACTGAACACACACCAGATGAGAACTGAACACACACCAGATGAGAACTGAACACACACCAGATGAGAACTGAACACACACCAGATGAGAACTGAACACAGACCAGATGAGAACTGAACACAGACCAGATGAGAACTGAACACACACCAGATGAGAACTGAACACAGACCAGATGAGAACTGAACACAGACCAGATGAGAACTGAACACACACCAGATGAGAACTGAACACACACCAGATGAGAACTGAACACACACCAGATGAGAACTGAACACACACCAGATGAGAACTGAGGAGTGGATTCAGACGTGTGGAAAAAAAAGAGAAAGAGTCATATAAGAATGAGAACAGAGGAGGAGCGGGTTAGAAACACACACACGCGCGCACACACACACACACACACACACACACTGTGTTGTTCTTATCTGTGGTCTCCAGTGTTGTGGCTGCTGTGACAAAAACACAACATGTTTGTGGTGGACTGCACAACCCCGGTCCTTTCATTAGTTTCAGTTTCATTCGTCTGGTTGGACTGACCGCTTCAGCTTCTGCAGCGTCACTCACACATGGTGCACACATGTACCCTCAGCTCTGGTAACGCTGCAGCCGTCCACATGTACGTTTATGTTCAGTTTATAAAACAGTCTTCACTGATCCTGTACATGTTCATTAAATGTGGCTCAGAGATCTGACACAAACAGTTCCAGCAGCTACATCTGGAAAACACTCAGTTCAAAGTCCAACCCCCTTTGTTCAGATGTCCCTCTGAAGCCACGCCTCCAGAGCACTGGTACGCACCGTGCTTGTTCCCGAGGGTTCGTGAACGCCGCACAGAAACACTTCACAGGCTTCGGGCCCGGACCCGGGTCGGGCTCCACTCTGTATGTGGTCCGGCCCAGCCCCGCCCACAGCCCCGCCTCCTACGCGGGCTGAGGCTCTCTCGCCGGCTCCGCCCGCAGCTGGCGTATCCATGGATACCTCCTTCAGTTTCCTCTAACCCCCCCCCCCCCCCCCACTCTTCCAGAACAGTCCCAGTTCAGAGCGATGGGACTCATGTTCCACGTCCTACTGGTTTATGTTTGGGACTAAACAGTTTACAGGTGAACGTTCCATCCTAATAGAACTAATAGAACCAACAGAACTAATAGAACCAACAGAACCAACAGAACTAATAGAACTAATAGAACCAACAGAACTAATAGAGCTAATAGAACTAATAGAACCAACAGAACCAATAGAACCAATAGAACTAATAGAACCAACAGAACCAACAGAACTAATAGAACTAATAGAACCAACAGAACTAATAGAGCTAATAGAACTAATAGAACCAACAGAACCAATAGAACCAATAGAACTAATAGAACCAACAGAACCAACAGAACTAATAGAACCAACAGAACTAATAGAACTAATAGAGCTAATAGAACTAATAGAACCAACAGAACCAATAGAACCAATAGAACTAATAGAACCAACAGAACCAACAGAACTAATAGAACCAACAGAACTAATAGAACTAATAGAACCAACAGAACCAATAGAACTAATAGAACCAACAGAACCAACAGAACTAATAGAACCAACAGAACTAATAGAACTAATAGAACCAATAGAACTAATAGAACCAACAGAACTAATAGAACCAACAGAACCAATAGAACTAATAGAGCTAATAGAACTAATAGAACCAATACAACTAATAGAGCTAATAGAACTAATAGAACCAACAGAACCAATAGAACTAATAGAGCTAATAGAACTAATAGAACCAACAGAACTAATAGAACTAATAGAACCAACAGAACTAATAGAACTAACAGAACTAATAGAGCTAATAGAACTAATAGAACCAATAGAACTAATAGAACCAATAGAACTAATAGAGCTAATAGAACTAATAGAACCAACAGAACTAATAGAACCAACAGAACTAATAGAACTAATAGAACTAACAGAACTAATAGAGCTAATAGAACTAATGGAACTAATAGAACTAATAGAACCAGGTTCTGGCTTCACTTCCTGTACAAGCGCTTCCTCTGGGAACGCATGATTCATGTTTGAAGAGGGGTACAAACAGAGGGGGAGGGGCCAGTAGCAGTTGAGTTTGATAGACATATCACTGTTCAATCATTTCCAGTGGGCGCTCAGAATGATTGGATGGTGTTTTTTCAGTCCTGTCCGTTCCACAGGTGACTGATTTTTTAAATTTTTGTGTTATAGCATTTAATTAATTAGCTGTAATCAGGATGTGAAGGGGATTTGAAGGAATATAGTAACAAATGCTCCAGAAAAACATCTCAGAGCCCACCTTTAAAGCTCAGATTACAGTTGATGGTTCTTCTATCAGAAACAGATCAAACTGAATAAACTGTCTGTTTCAGTCCAGTCTGTCCTGAACTGAACACAAACCCACTGTGTCCATCCACTGGCATTGATCCAACTCCACGGGTTTATTAGTTTTCCTTCAATTTTGGCTTATTTTGTTCATGTTATTTATTATTTTGTTCATGTTATTGTTCACTTTAGCCGCTTTTTTTCATTTTGTTGCTTTTTTGTTCTGTTTTTACTTAATTTTGGTTAATTTATTGCTTTTTTTTTCATGTCATTCAGGATTTTGTAAATATTTTCTTCATTTTTCTTCATTTGTGTGTGTGTGTATCTCTCTCTCTCTCTCTCTCTCTCTCTCTCTCTCTCTCTCTATATATATATATATATATATATATATATATATATATATATATATATATATATATATATATATATACCTAGTGTGTCCATCCACTGTCATTGTCATGTAAACATGCTTTTCTTCTTCTACTGTATCCATTAATGTTGTAGTTCATGGATAAGTATTTATTCATTCATTCATTTATTTATTTTTATTAATGGATCAGTCATTCAGCAGTAGACTGTATACTCTGACGTCAGCCATGTCAGTTAAGGTTTTTTTTTTTTTTTTCCTTTTTTGTCAGTTAACCTCGTGGCTTGTTCATTTCGAATCGAATTACACACGTTGGTTTTGATACGAACCAATGAGAACGCACGGTTTAGTATCCGTAGCCAATCAGGATGCGCATCTGTTCAAGGCGGGCCGTTCCAAATGCAGAGGCGGAAGTGCCTTGCCGTTGTTCAGTTGTGTTCAGTTCGGTTTGTTGTCAGTTTCGGACCGGAACTATAGCTGTAGTCCTGCAGTCATTTAAAAGACGGATTTAAAGGATCTGAAGGAAGAAGTGTTTGGTGTGAGGCTGGATATTTAAGAGTCACTTCTGACTGTAAGTCATATTACTGTGGCGTTCACTGCGTCTGTAAACTAGTTAGCTGAATGTTAGCTGAATGTTAGCTGAATGTTAGCTGAATGTTAGGGAGTGAACTGCGTCTGTGTGTCCGCCATGTTTACATCAGTTAAATTTACTCTAATTCAGGGCTGTCAAACTCATGTTAGTTCAGTTCCACATTCAGCTAAATTTAATCTTCAGTGGACCGAACCAGTAAAATAATAACAGAATAACATATAAATATTGTCAACTCCAAACTTTTCTCTATGTTTTAGAGCGAAAAAAGTAAATTTACATTATGAGGGTGTTTGCATCTACAAACTATCCTTTCAAAAGATGTGAATAACATGAACAAACTGAAAAAATCAGTGTAATTTTAACAATATTCTGCCTCAGTTTATCATTTATACATGTACATTATAACTTACAGATCACAGTGGATCTACAAACACACAAAACATTTAATAACAAACAGAATATTATTAAGATTGTACTTACTTCTCTTAAGACATTTCAGGTTATTCATATTTTTTTTTGCAAAATTATACTTTGTTTTAGTGTAAATGTACATGAAATATTTACATTTCCAAAGAGAAACATTTGGAATTATTTCTGTCACTCTGATAGTATTTGATTGGTCTTGCCCACTGTAAATTGAACTGGTCTAATGTGGAACCTGAACTATAAGGATTAACATGTTAGTGTAATTTTTGCATTTCACAGATTCATCCCAAGGGCCGGACTGGACCCTTTAGTGGGCCGGATTTGGCCCCTGGGCCGCATGTTTGACAAATATACTATCAGACCTGCCTGTGTGACTGTAGAAATATATATTTGGACAAATTAGTGTTCAGACATACAGACAGGTTGTCTTGTATGGTGAACCCATCTGACTTTAAAGAGACATTAAAACAGTTAAAGTCTTATTTAACAGTTTGGTTTATGGTTTTAAAGCTCACAGTTAGAATAAGGTCCAGATCCAAGTCAACATGAGTGTCATCAAGTTTAATCTGTCATTTATTAAATAGGCTCATGTTTTATCCGAAGAACTGTATTTTATGGAACTGTTTACAACATTTAAGTAACACCTGTTGAAAAAAAGATAGAACTGATTATGTAAAGTTATACTTCTGACGTATATGTAAATGCACTGTTAACTATAATAATATTTGTTCAGACTCATATAAATGTACTATTAACTATAATAATATTTGTTCAGACTCATATAAATGTACTATTACTATATAATATTTGTTCAGACTCATCTAAATGTACTATTAACTATAATAATATTTGTTCAGACTCATCTAAATGTACTATTAACTATAATAATATTTGTTCAGACTCATCTAAATGTACTATAACTTTAATAATATTATTTTTTCAGACTCATATAAATGTACTATTAACTTTAATAATAATATTTCATCCAAACTGATCATTCCCACATTTTGATCCAATATTGATCCCAGTTGTAGTTTTCCATCAGAGCTAAATCCCTGGTTTCATTTTGGATCCATTTCTGAAGAGAACAGCATGTTTTATACATTTGAATAAAGTCAATAAAATGAGGTTCATTTTCAGTCTCTGTGTCTCGCAGCAGGAGTTTCAGTATTTTTTTTTCCCTTAAATGTTCTTTGTGTCAGTTGTCCAGTATTTTGACCCTTAAATGTTCCTTAAATGTGTCATGTGACAGTACTGACTCAGACCTATTCATACATGGATTAAACAGATCAGTTATTGAGTTTAGACACAGACACTATTGGACAGGACATGGGTCCATGTGGTTCCACTGGACCTGGACCGTTGGTGTTCTAATCAGTGATTAAAGTGTTCCGGTTTTGCCGGAAATCTTTTTTTTTTTACCCGAAAACTGAGCATATGTTCCGGTAAATTAAACGTGTCCGGATCATTTCCATTTGGTTTGGCAACATTTCAGCCAGAAAATGGCGCATAAATCGCTCCGAAAAGTGTAAATTATGTTTATTCGGGTCCGTCTCATGGGCGCGGCCATATTGCTTTCTTCTCCATTCATCTCGACCAATGAGATGCTCGTTCACAACACGGAACTTGTATCAACAGCTCCGATTGGTCTGTTGATGACACGTGGTCCGTTTGGCGTCTCTGGAGACAAGATGGTGGATTAGCTTTAAATATTTTACCACCAAGGAATTTGGTCTAAATATTCTGTGAAATCATGTCAGAATTCATGGTCCTTCAGCGTGAGGACAAACTGAAGTGTGAGGCAGGAATCCAAAAGAAATTCAAGTGGTTCTGGCTTACATGTTTTTGCTCCCAGAGTGCACCAGAATGCACCAAAGAGCATGCAGAATGAAATGCTCAGAAAGTTCAGTTTTTTTTTTTTTCTTTCCTCACTTTCATCACTGTCTAATGTGACCCCTTCCTGTTGTGGTTGTGGACTGTCTAACTGCATTATTTGTCTTGTGTGGTCCTCTTCAGCTGGATGGAGGAGCTGTACACTCTGGAGAAGGAGGTGGGCCGGGGCAGTTATGGTGTGGTCTTTGAAGGACACATGTCCAAAACTGGACAGAAGGTGGCCATCAAGCGTCTGCCCTGCACCAACCCAGAATGTATGGAACTGTACCTGCAGGAGCTGTGGGCCATGAGAGCCACGGCCCAGAACCACACCAACGTCATTGCACTGCACAGCTGTCTGCAGCAGACGGGGCCCCACAGCCTCAAGCCCCTGACCCCAGGGAAGCTGCCTACACCCCTGGTGGAGAGTGTCCTCAAGGGAACAGTGGTTGGAGCACAGCCAAGGCAAGACAGGAAGAACAGGCAGTCTAAGACCCTGAGGAGGAAGACCTGTGGGTCCAGACTGCAGGACAGGACCAACACTGTCCAGGCCAAGGCTACAGCAGATGGTCCAACCCCACTGAGGCCTTCCAAAAGACCCAGGAAGGGCTGGGACCACAGCCAGGACCAGCAGGACCCGCAGGCTGGACCCCTGCAGGCCGGACCCCTGCCCTGCCTGGCCCTGTGGCTGGTCATGGAGTACTGTGATGGAGGAGACCTGAACCAGTACCTGCTGTCCAGACCTCCAGACGAACAGCACAACCACAGCGTGGTGCAGCAGCTCAGCAGCGCCGTGGCCTTCCTGCACCACCTGGGCATCATCCACCGAGACCTGAAGCCAGACAACGTGCTGGTGTGTGTCACCCACAAGGGCCCCGTTGTCAAGGTAACCATACAGTTGGCACAGTGCAAAACATGTACAGGTTCTGTCCAGGGCTGTTAGAAAATATGGGTTCTGCAATATATCGTGATATTTTATTTCACAATACTCTATAGATATTAAAAAGTACTGTATGGATATTTTTAGATATTTATTCAAATGCAGATATTGTGGAGGTACATTTTTGTTTTTGTTTTATGTTTATATTTTATTTATTATTAATTAACACCCTTTTATGAAATAATTTATGCCGCATTTCCACTACATGGAGCTGGCTCAACTCGACTCTACTCTGGTCTTATTCCAGACCGTTTCCACTCTGGTCCCAGGTCCTATTCCAGACCGTTTCCACTCTGGTCCCAGGTCCTATTCCAGACCTTTTCCACTCTGGTCCCAGGTCCTATTCCAGACCTTTTCCACTCTGGTCCCAGGTCCTATTCCAGACCTTTTCCACTCTGGTCCCAGGTCTTATTCCAGACCATTTCCACTCTGGTCCCAGGTCCTATTCCAGACCGTTTCCACTCTGGTCCCAGGTCCTATTCCAGACCTTTTCCACTCTGGTCCCAGGTCCTATTCCAGACCTTTTCCACTCTGGTCCCAGGTCCTATTCCAGACCGTTTCCACTCTGGTACCAGGTCCTATTCCAGACCTTTTCCACTCTGGTACCAGGTCCTATTCCAGACCGTTTCCACTCTGGTACCAGGTCCTATTCCAGACCTTTTCCACTCTGGTACCAGGTCCTATTCCAGACCGGTTCCACTCTGGTCCCAGGTCCTATTCCAGACCGTTTCCACTCTGGTCCCAGGTCCTATTCCAGACCTTTTCCACTCTGGTCCCAGGTCCTATTCCAGACCTTTTCCACTCTGGTACCAGGTCCTATTCCAGACCGTTTCCACTCTGGTACCAGGTCCTATTCCAGACCTTTTCCACTCTGGTACCAGGTCCTATTCCAGACCGTTTCCACTCTGGTACCAGGTCCTATTCCAGACCGGTTCCACTCTGGAACCAGGTCCTATTCCAGACCGTTTCCACTCTGGTCCCAGGTCCTATTCCAGACCGGTTCCACTCTGGTACCAGGTCCTATTCCAGACCGGTTCCACTCTGGTACCAGGTCCTATTCCAGACCCTTTCCACTCTGGTACCAGGTCCTATTCCAGACCCTTTCCATTCCAGATCCTCCCTCTTTCCAGTCCCTGGTCGTCATAGCGATGCGGTGCGTTCCTTCTGTGTGCTCAGCTCACAGTTGCTGATAAACTCACTGGTTGCCTGTTGTCTGGTCAAACTCCTGCTGAATGTTTGCGTCTGAACCTCCTGGACAAACCATGGTGTAGTTTTACAGACTGTCATCATGTGGATTCACCTACTGACAGATTTACTGGAAAAGGGCGGGGCACACACACCACTGACCAATCAGAGCTCTGCAGTGTTTACACAGTGTCACCTTTAGTATCTGGTCCCCAGTCCTGGAACCTCAGAGGAGGAGGTACCAAAAAACTAGTACCAGGTACCAGATTCCAAAAAACTAGGACCAGGTACCAGATTCCAAAAAACTAGTACCAGGTACCAAATTCCAAAAAACTAGGACCAGGTACCAGATTCCAAAAAACTAGGACCAGGTACCAGATTCCAGGTCCTTTTCATAATGGAAACGCAAGAAGGGCGAGTCAAGTCGAATCGATACCACGTAGTGGAAACCGGACATTGGTTCTTTTGTTGGATTGAACTCAAATCCTGTTCTGATGTTAGTTGTGAACTAATAGAATCTGAACATTTGAACAGGATCTGAAACTGGAATGTCTGGAAAACAGAGTTTCAGTTTGAACACAGTTTGAACATTTGGTGATAGAACATTTGATCCTGTTGGGATCAAATAAAAATGTGTTTAGTATTTGGGCAGATTTCTGATGTAATTCAATTCTTCAATGAAATAATCATTTAAAAAAAGAAACAAACAAAAAACTGCCTTTTTAACAGTATCGTGACATATTGTATCGTGATCCTAGTATTGTGATTTGTATCGTATCGCCAGATTCTCACCGATACACAGCCCTACTTCTGTCCCAGTGTTGTATTGAATGATTTTATGCAGTGAAATGACTCAGTTCAACATATTCTGCAGCTCAAACCGCTCTATTCCACCAGTCTAAACAGAGCAGTCCTGTCAGTGCGTCCACTCATTAAACCCATGACATGCACTACAGCTGTGCAGACCTTCTAAAAGTCTACTGTCTGTCCTTTGAACAGGACCGGTTCTATAATACTAGGTTACACCAGGTGGGTTCCTGAATGTCCTTCTCATTTTAAAGCAATAACACACCCAGGCTGCAACAAGCAAAAATCAATTTTCTTTCCGTTCCATTTAGCAGAAAATGTTCAGGTCAAATACACCGTTTGGCTCCGACAGGAATAACACCTTATGTCAGGTTACAAATGAATCTAACAGTTTCTGTTCCAAAACATCTGTCAGAACTTTCTCCCAGTTCTCCATCCAGTGAAGCAGACTACACATGTTTTATTTTATTTTACATGTCATCAGTTATCTGCACTAGATGACTTAACCAGTTCGCTCAAACTCCTGTTCTTTCAGGTTCCACATTCAGTCTGATTTGATCTGCAGTGGACTGAACCAGTGACAACTGACAATTTTTGTCTGTGTTTGAGTGCAAAAAAACCCATTAAATTATAAAAATACTGACTTTTATAAACTATCCAAACAAAAAAGATGTGAATAACCTGAAAAAAACTGACATTTCTTCAGAAAAATCAGTGCATTTTTTTTTTTGTAAAAGGCTATTACAAAAATGTGAATCATCTGAAATGTCTAAACAGTATTCTAACTGTACTAATATTCTGCCTGCTACTAAATGTTGTGTGTATTTGTAGATCTACTGGGGTCTGTACGTTAGAATGCACATGTATAAATGATAAACTAAGGCATCATATTGTTAAAATTGCGCTAATTTTTCTTCAGAATTTTAAAGTTCGTATTTGTTCATGTTGTGTTCAAGTACAATTCATAGATGTAAACATTTTCATACGGAATTCTACTTTTTTTCACTCAAAAACATAGAAAAAACTTTGGAGTTGACATTATTTATCAGTTGTTATCCTATTATTTCTATTATTTTTATTCTATTGGTCCAGTCCACTTTATAAAATATTCATCAGTATGTGGAACTGAACTGAACTGAGTTTGACAGATCTGGTTTAGAGGAACAGACATGTGAATTAGTCCATATAAATTAGAATGCACATGTATAAATGATAAACTAAGGCCTAATATTGTTAAAATTGTGCTTATTTGTCTTCAGATTTTTCAGGTTCGTATTTGTTCATGTTGTGTTTAAGTATAGTTAGTAGATGTAAACATTTTCATTACTGAATTTGACTTTTTTCACTCAAAAACATAGAAAAAACTTTGGAGTTGACATTATTTATCAGTTGTTATCCTATTATTTCTAGTATTTGACTGGTCCGGCTCACTTTATAAAGTGTTCGTCAGTATGTGGAACTGAACTGAACTGAGTTTGATGTAAACATTTTCATTACGGAATTTGACTTTTTATCACTCAAAAACAGAAAAAACTTAGGAGTTGACATTACTAGTGGCATTGTACCTGTGGTGCCATTGTACATTAGCATGATCAGTAGAACTTGTCTGCCACCACTATCCATTTGTAAACTACCATGTAATCCTGCATTGTGCGGGTAATAATTGGATCCAACATCTGAGGCATGAAGGGAAGAGCATGTATTTGTTTGTCCTGTCCAGTATGATTCCATTCATCCAACGGTAGTGAACTGCAGCCTTCACATGTTAGCATGGTCTGCGAACAGTAGAAATGTCATGAACGGCAGCAGAACCACTTCTGAAAATGGCATGTGGCGGCAGGGATGAAGAATTCAAAGTAGACAGAGGCTCAAATCTCCCAGCATGCCTCACAACATTTGAATATGAACATAAAATTGTGCCTAGTAGATAGTCAGGGAATGTTTCTGTTCATTTGGTGTAGGGATGTAAATAATTAATCGACTAACGATTAATTGTCGATAAGAATTTGCTTGACTAAATTATTTGTCGGTTAATTGCCCTTGTCTACCTGTGCACACCTGTCTGAAGGCTGTCAGTTTGTCCGCACAGCGCTGTGGCTGGAATAGCTGCTCATTGAACCGGATCATGGCGCTGATGAGTTAGAATGTCTGTGTGGACATGATGGAGCCAAACACAGACTGACCGTCTGTTTGTGGGCGCGGTGCACCCCCGAATAAATACACACTAGTGTGGGGTTGGTATCGGAGCGTTTCCCTGGAGGTTGGTCTAGTCTACAGTCAATGAAAAGTTTCACTTTCACTTCTGTGGGGGCACGGACTGCACCGTACCCCATAGTATTAGAAGGAGGACAGAAAGTGACGCACGCACGTGTGCGGTTACCAACCAACACGCATGCATCCCCCGGCCGTAGTGTGCGTGTGCGAGTACCCCCCCCCACAAAACGCACGTGCATGCACCCCATACACACACTGGCAAAAGGCACGCATGTGCACCCCCCCATCAACAGATGAATTCCACAGGAAACACTGACTGTATTCAATGGTTCAATAAATCAATCATTAAGGAATATGACATGGTTTTATCATGAAGTTTATAATCAGTATTTAGCTTTTATTCTTATAGACTGTATTGAAAAAGGAATCCACGTTCTCAGGAAAGTCGCTGCTTTATCAATTAATCATTAATTGATCGATAAGGGAAACCAACTAATGATTAATGAATTAATCGATAATTTGCATCTCTAATTTGGTGAGTTTGGCGGAGATCAGGCCTGTGAAGGCTGAGGAAAACCTGTACAAACGCCTTCCTGTGCTGCAACAGCGATGGGACACAGAACGTGGATTATATAGTAGGATTTATCAGTTGTTATCCTATTATTTATATTATTTTATTGGTCCAGCCCACTTTATAAAATATTCGTCAGTATTTGGCCCCTGAACTGAACTGAGTTTTATAGATCTGCTGTAGAAGGTCTTCCATCTGTAGACGGTCTCCCATGTCCTCTGAGGAGTTGCAGGAACATCTGATAGTAGACCAGTGCTTAGGTCTGGTTCATCAGATGGTTTTTATTCATGGATGTCTGTGTTCGTCCTCTAGGTGGCAGACTTCGGTCTCAGTAAAATGAGCGGGGCGGTGGACGACCTGAGCAGACAGCACTTCTCGTCCACCTGTGGATCGGACTTCTACATGGCTCCAGAGGTGTGGGGCGGAGTGGCCTACACGGCCCAGGCAGACATCTTCTCCCTGGGGGTGATGTTCTGGGCCATCCTGGAGAGGATCACCTTTGTGGAAGAAGGAACCACGCAGGAACAGCTGGGTAAGGTTGGCTTTGATTCATCAAATATGTACAGACCGAGGTTATTATCATTAACGAAAACCAACCAAATGACCAAAACTACAATTGAAAGAACATTTTCGCTAACTGAAATAAATAAAAACTATAATTATCTCGAAGTAAGCAAAAAAAAAAAATCTTGAATGAAGTTAAAAAAAACCTCTTGAATTAAGCAAAAAAAAAAATCTTGAATTAAGCCAAAAAAAATGTAAGTAAAAAAACCCCCCAAACAAACAAACTCTTAAAAGAAGCAAAAAAATCTTGAATTCAGCAAAAAAAGCCTCTTGAATTAAGCAAAAAAAAAAAAAATTATTGAATTAAGCAAAAAAAATCTTGAATTAAGCAAAAAAAAAAATCTTGAAGTAAAAAAAAACCCAGACAAACTCTTAAAATAAACAAAAAAAAATTGAATTAAGCAAAAACATTAATCTTGAATTAAGCAACAAAAAACCTCTTGCATTGAGCAAAAAAAATCATTGAATTAAGTAAAAAATCTCGAATGAAGTAAAAAAAAAAGTTTTGAAAAAAAAAACAAAAATCTTTAAGTAAGAAAACAAACAAGCTCTTAAAATAAGTAAAAAAAAAATTGAATTAAGCAAAAAAAAATTGAATTAAGCAAAAAAAAAACAACTTCATTATCGTTAATGAAAACTAATGAAATGACCAAAACCAGAATTGTAAAAACATTTTCATTAACTGAAATAAATAAAAACTATAATTAAAAGAAAAAAAACATAACTAACTGAAACAGATCAAACTGGTCCAGTTTAGTTCAGATCAGTCTGGTCCAGTTCAGTTCAGTCTGGTCCAGATGTGTACCGTGGCCGTCCCTGCTGTCCACTCATGTCACATGACCTTCCAGTGGGTGTGGTCATGTGGTCACATGTTGTGCAGCAGCTTCAGTCCCCCCCCCCCCCACACACAGTCTGAATGTGAGGTCAGGCTGGTCGGATGACACTGAACATCACACACTCTTGGACTTCATTAAGTGGCACATATTAAAACTGTCACACACTATACATCAGACATTCATCAACACTATCAGAAGCATAAATCTAAATGTCAGAGTGATGAAGGATGATTTATGCCGTGTACGTTTGGATCTGGATTAGACTCAGTCTGGTTCATATAACAGAAGATGACAGGATGGAACCAGTGTTCACAACTCCAACCTCTGCTAAGCATGTGTGGTTCCACTGTT
Organism: Sphaeramia orbicularis; assembly: GCF_902148855.1. Lineage (NCBI taxonomy): Eukaryota > Metazoa > Chordata > Actinopteri > Kurtiformes > Apogonidae > Sphaeramia > Sphaeramia orbicularis. Next base: position 501,251 of record NW_021941442.1, on the reverse strand, counting down.
TCTGTTGAAATCCAACAGTTTCCAGGTTGTTCCATACACAGAAACAGTTGAATCTGGTCCCAGTCATGTGTCTGTCCAATTAGATTCAATTCACATCAATATTAGCTGAGCTCTAATTTTAAATGTGTGGGAAATGGGATTTTCACTGGTCAGTGTAAATGTCCACAGAGTCCACATTCCACAGTGGATGTGGACAATTTAGTTCCACATACAAGAGATTGTTCTAAGCTACAGGTGGATCCAACTGGAGGAGAATCGGAGTCGTTTTGAATTTTGTATGAATTTTGGAAAATGTCTCATTGATGACAGATGGAAAATTGCAGATGTTGTGACCTTGCTGTGACCTTGAACTTTGTCCTACTGGGACCAAAATGGACTGGGTTGGTCCCAGGACCTAGGCCTATCTGTGGGGAAGATTTGGGAAAGATGGGTGGAAGAGTTTTACACTAAAGATGAGAACAAACAAACAAAGCAAAGTGATCACGATACCTCCTGGAGGAGGTAAAGAAGCCTCGCCTTCCCCAGAAGAACACATGTGGAGGATAGGGATGGGAATCGAGAACCGGTTCTTTTTGAGAACCGGTTCCCAGTAGCTCAATTCCTTGGAATTGTTTGCCTGCCTGTTTAACGATTCTGCTTATTGATTCCACCTTTATTGTGCATGCGCGATGACGTCACATGTACGCTGCATTGTTTTGGTCAGAACGTAGACAACATATCGTTGAGGTAGAAATGGTCCAAACAGACCACACCAGGTCCAAACAGACCACACCAGGTTCACTTGTAACACTTGCAAAGTTTCCATTTCTTCTAAAGGGTGGAGTCCCTCCAACCTGCTCAAACATTTGTCCACTGCATGTGATTCATTTACAGGAATGTCACGTATTTGATTCACTACTTAGCGACGCTTGTAAGTAAGTAAGTAAATTTTATTTATAGAGCACTTTTCACAGACAGAGTCACAAAGTGCTTTATCAGTTCAAATCAGAATCAAATCAAGTTTACAGAGACCCAACAGAATCCTTCAGGAGCAAACACTTGTGATTGGTGACAGTGGAAGGAAAAACTTCCCTTTAACAGCAGAAACCTGGAGCAGACCCAGACTCCTGAAGGATGGCCATCTGCCTTGACCAGTTGGGGTTAAAGAGAGAGAGTAAAGGAGGAGAAAAGAGAGAGCGATAGAGATATAGACTTATTTATTTATAGATATTGTGAATGTAGCGGCAGAGTGAACGCCCAGTTCTGGTTCCGGTGTGGGCAACAAACGTCGTACCTCCTAAAATACAAGTTTACAAAGGTAGGGGAAAGGAAATGAGGAGCACAACAACAGGAGACAAACAGAGTCGAACTGGTTCCACGTAGTGAAAATGCAGCAATAGAGGAAGAAGTAAAGAGTCTGTAGTTTCACTTTCACTGCATCCTGCTAGCCCCCCCCGAACCAGGCCCAGCATCATCTGTTCTTATTTGTTCATACTGTATATGTTCTATTTTCTGTGCAGATGGAAATATAAAAGACAGTGAATGCAAACACACCCGTTTCTACTCTTTTATTCCCTCAGCCAATGAGAATCGGATCGATGAGCAAAATTGATAATGGAATTGAAATCGTTAAATTCTTAAGGATTCCCATCCGTAGTGGAGGTTCTGGAGGTTCTGCAGAACACACATGTGGAGGTTCTGGAGGTTCTGCAGAACATGGACACTTTGGTTCTGACCCAGTGTTCTCATCCCCTCTGTTTAATAGAACTACATTTGAACACGTGGCTCATTCCATGTGTTTTCATGGGCTGTCGTGTCTGTCCTGGGGTTCCTCTGCTCTGTAGTTGGAACCATCCAATCCTGATGTTCCACCGGTATCTACTCTGTTGATATATCATATGGTGATCCTAGTATTGGGATTTGTCTGATATGTCCAGAGTCTTGCCAATACGTTTGAACGGCCTTGCCCCCTCCTACCTGTCTGACCTGATCCACCCCTAACCCCCCCTCGTGCTCTCAGGTCAGATCAGCTGCAGCTTGTGGTTCCAAAAACTAAAAAGAAGCTTCATGGGGATCGTGCCTTTTCTGTTGTCGCCCCAAAGTTGTGGAACCAGTTGCCCTTAGTTGTTAGACAGGCTCAGTCTCTGCCTGTCTTTAAATCACGTCTAAAAACACACTTTTTCTCATTGGCTTTTAATCAGTGAGTGACATGTCTATCCATCCATCCATCCATCCATTATCCACCATTTATCCAGGGCCGGGTCACGGGGGCAACAGTCCAAGCAGGGATGCCCAAACTTCCCTCTCCCCAGACACCACCTCCAGCTCTTCCAGGCATGTCTGTTTTTTTTTTAATTTTATTTTATTTATTTATTTATTTTTAATGCTCTTTTTATCAGATTTTAATTTGTCTGTTTTTATGATGGTTGTATTTTGTTGTTCTTAGCCCACTTTACACCCTGTGTCATCACTAGTTTTACTCATTTACTTATTTAATCTCTTGTTTTATGTTTGGTGTATGGCACTTTGGCCAGCTGTAAAGTTCTGAAAGTGCATTATAAATAAAGATGGTATGGTATGGTATGGTATGGTCTGGTCTGGTATGGTATACACAGGCCTAATACTCAGTAGAACCTTTGAATGTAACTGTTCAGTTTCTGCTCTTCCTCTGGGTGGAAACAGGACTAACTGGTTTGTCCACAGTGTCCACCTCAGTGTCCACCTCATCAGTGCTGGTCACTCAGGACATCCACTCTTATTGTCTTAACTGGACTGTGGTTTCATTTCATTTTTGTCTTTTTTTGTTCTGAACTCTGCAGTTCTAAATCCACAGGTCTGCACTTCCTGTTGTCACATCCATTTCATAGCGCTCAGTCAGACCAAGGCTCAGAAAACCCATCTGAAAAACACACCACTGCCTCACATTCTGTGAGAAAACACTCCTGCTGTAAATGAGGCTGTGAAAATGCAATCAGATGCTAATTCCTGCTGGAGTGGACCAGCTCAGGTGGAAACGTCCACTGTTCTAATTGTATTCAGATGAAGCTGCTGTTCCGTCCTCTGTTTCAGTCTAACTCTGCAGAACAGTGTCTGAGCTCCTTTAATGTCCTATTTTCCTGTCAGAGTCCAGACGTACTAACCCCAGTCCACAGTCCACTGCTGCTGTCACACTCTAATAAATAGTCTGGATACACATGTCTGATGTTATTCACAGAATAACAGAGTGTGGGCCGAGCAGAGCCGACCCACTGGTACCAGGGTATGAAGCCCACTGACTGATACTGCATTAGAGCAGAGGAAACCAGTATGAGCACAGAGAGAACGATTCAGTTGATTCAAGAACAGGCCAAATGCACCCCCCCCCCTTTGTTGTGACAAAGCAGAGGCTAAACACAGACAGATAAATTAAACACTCCATTATTTTTTGACTTTATCCTCCATGAAGATCAGACCTGTTAGACCAAAAAGAGGGCAAAGGAGGGAGGCAGGGCTGTGAATCTGGTAAGAATGTGGACAGACCATACAAACGACAAAACTAAGACCTAGGGATGGAACCATATGAACATTCAGATCACAGTTATTGGCACCAAAATTCTCACAGTTATCATTATTATCACAGTATTGCTGTATTGCTGTGCTGAGTAGTGCTCAGAATGTTCAAAAAGTACTGATACACACAATGAAAGAATTTGACCAAGTTGTATTAAAAAAACAAAACAAATAAAATAATTGGTACAATGTCCCTTCTGTTGCAGAAACATTCAAATATTAATCCTTAGTGGTCTGAGCCTTTTTTTTTTTGCTTAATTCAAGATTTTTTTGCTTGTTTTTTCCAATTTTTTTTCCCCATGTTTTTCCCGTTCTAGTTTTGGTCATTTCATTTGTTTCTGTTAACGATAATAATGATAATAACCTTGTTGTGGACTTGTCCTCAGGTGTTTCAGGTGTGGCTTCAACAGGACCCTGCTTTAATCTGAAACAGTAATATTCCACAGGAAGCTGAAGCACCAGCTCATGATGATGAAGTGTGAACTGATGTGCTTTTAATGACTTTCACTCACATCAGCCTCTGGAAAATATTTGGTTTAGCTACATTTTAAAAACCCACTAATGAAGTTTTTTTCCTCTTCATTAATCTTCTAATTTTTTTCCATTTATCTTTTGGCATCCAAATGTCAGCTGATAACAGATGACCAGTTCAAACCTCACATGTTCTGCTGAAATTAGAATGATCTAAAAAAAAAACCCTGGATCAGATCTCCAAAGACACTAAACACTGAGGAACAGGCAGAAAAGAGTTCAAACTGGGCTGAATTTAATACAGACATTTCAGGTTGGACACATTTGTTCAGGTTAGTCACATTTTATTGGTACAGGAGAGTTTGGAAATGGAAAGATTTTCAGAATTTAATGTGATTTTTTTTTGCACTAAAACAAGACAAAAGTTTGAAGTTGTTAATTCAAGATTTTCTTGCTTAATTCAGTATTTTTTTCTTAATTCAAGCAATTTTTTTTTTTTTTTTTGCTTAATTCAATCCCAGACTGTGGAATTTTTGACTTTCCAAAAACATCCCAGGGTCCAGATTAGAGCCTCTGGTGGTCTGCATTTGGCCCCTGGGCCTCATGTTTGACACCCCTGGTGTCGAAGGTGATGGCGTTCATCTTCAGACAGTAAACATGGGTCCAGTTCCACACATCCTGTCACATCCTTATCCTTAAACCATACGTGCCTTTGGGTCAGTCTTACATAAGTGGTGAAATCTGCATCAAATGAATCAGTGGTGTTAGCAGAGTAAACTTCCACAGATGTCACACTTTATTCATAAACAGGACTTCTTCAGTTCTGCTGGAGGTGAACGCTCTGTAACGTCGACCGTGTGGTTCATGAGGTTCTGGTTCTGGTTCGGTCTGACTGATCCTCAGTGGGTTCAACAGTGGTCTGTGTGGGTTTCTGAGCTGACAGTTGGATATGTGTAGCCTCACATTAGTCCAGTGAACAGAGCAGTAGGGTTTGGTCAGCTGAGCCACTGTAAACGGGCCCTGCTTATAGCCACAGCTCCAAATGGGACTTATACATGTTCAGGGGTTAAACCAGGGTTCCCACTGGGTCTTCAGGAGTCTGACCAGTCTGGAATTTACAAATCTGCATTTGATTATGGCTGTGTATCTGTAAGAATCTGGTGATACCATACAAATCACAATCAGAAGTGCCTTTTCTGTCATTTGACAGAACAAAGTACATCAGACCAAACTGAGCTGGACGATTCTGGACCTGAGGCCGCTGCTCCGAACGGCTGCGCCACCGCAGAACCCTGTTCTTCCAGACAATTCCAGTAGTACACACACAAGACATTCTAAACGCAGTCCACGTGGTCACATGATGGAACTTTTTCAATGGACTCAGTTGTGGGAGGGGCACAAGAAGAGAGGGAGAATGTTGTGAGGCAGACAGAGGTGGGGGGGTGGGGTGGGGGGGTTAATGCTTGGATGTGGTGAGTCCTCTAAAGTCTGTTTGTGTCTGAAAAATAAGAGACTCAGACTTCTGTCCTTAGACTAGACTGGACCAGATTAAACCAGACTGGACCAAACTGGACCAGATTAAACCAGACTGGACCAGATTAGACCAGACTGGACCAGATTAGACCAAACTGGACCAGATTAGACCAGACTGGACAAGATTACACCGGACTGGACCAGAGTAGACCACAGTGGACCAGATTAGACCAAACTGGACCAGATTAGACCAGACTGAACCAGATTAAACCAGACTGGACCAGATTAGACCAAACTGGACCAGATTAGACCAGACTGGACCAGATTAAACCAGACTGGACCAGATTAGACCAGACTGGACCAGAGTAGACCACAGTGGACCAGATTAGACCACAGTGGACCAGATTAGACCAAACTGGACCAGATTAGACCAGACTGGACCAGAGTAGACCACAGTGGACCAGATTAGACCACAGTGGACCAGATTAGACCACAGTGGACCAGATTAAACCAGACTGGACCAGAGTAGACCAGACTGGACCAGAGTAGACCAGACTGGACCAGATTAAACCAGACTGGACCAGATTGGACAAGACTGGACCAGAGTAGACCACAGTGGACCAGATTAGGCCAGACTGGACCAGAATAGACCACAGTGGACCAGATTAGACCAGACTGGACCAGATTAAACCAGACTGGACCAGATTAGACCAGACTGGACCAGAGTAGACCACAGTGGACAAGATTAGACCAGACTGGACCAGAGTAGACCACAGTGGACCAGATTAGACCAGACTGGACCAGATTAAACCAGACTGGACCAGAGTAGACCACAGTGGACCAGATTAGACCAAACTGGACCAGATTAGACCAGACTGAACCAGATTAAACCAGACTGAACCAGAGTAGACCACAGTGGACCAGATTAGACCAAACTGGACCAGATTAGACCAGACTGAAGCAGATTAAACCAGACTGGACCAGATTAGACCAGACTGGACCAGAGTAGACCACAGTGGACCAGATTAGACCAAACTGGACCAGATTAGACCAGACTGAACCAGATTAAACCAGACTGGACCAGATTAGACCACAGTGGACCAGAGTAGACCAGACTAGACCAGATTAGACCACAGTGGACCAGAGTAGACCAGACTGGACCAGATTAGACCACAGTGGACCAGATTAGACCAGAGTGGACCAGATTAGACCAGACTGGACCAGATTAGACCAGACTGGACCAGAGTAGACCAGACTGAACCAGATTAGACCACAGTGGACCAGAGTAAACCACAGTGGACCAGAGTAGACCAGACTGGACCAGATTAGACCACAGTGGACCAGAGTGGACCAGATTAGACCAGACTGGACCAGATTAGACCACAGTGGACCAGATTAGACCACAGTGGACCAGAGTAGACCAGACTGGACCAGAGTAGACCACAGTGGACCAGATTAGACCAGACTGGACTAGATTAAACCAGACTGGACCAGATTAGACCAGACTGGACCAGATTAGACCACAGTGGACCAGAGTAGACCAGACTGGACCAGATTAGACCACAGTGGACCAGATTAGACCAGACTGGACCAGAGTAGACCAGACTGGACCAGATTAGACCAGAGTGGACCAGATTAGACCACAGTGGACCAGATTAGATCAGACTGGACCAGAGTAGACCAGACTGGACCAGATTAGACCACAGTGGACCAGAGTAGACCAGACTGGACCAGAGTAGACCACAGTGGACCAGATTAGACCACAGTGGACCAGATTAGACCAGACTGGACCAGATTAGACCACAGTGGACCAGAGTAGACCAGACTGGACCAGATTAGACCACAGTGGACCAGATTAGACCAGACTGGACCAGTTTAGACCACAGTGGACCAGATTAGACCAGACTGGACCAGTTTAGACCACAGTGGACCAGATTAGACCACAGTGGACCAGAGTAGACCAGACTGGACCAGATTAGACCACAGTGGACCAGAGTAGACCAGAGTGGACCAGATTAGAGCAGACTGGACCAGATTAGACCACAGTGGACCAGAGTAGACCAGACTGGACCAGATTAGACCACAGTGGACCAGAGTAGACCAGAGTGGACCAGATTAGACCAGAGTGGACCAGATTAGACCAGAGTGGACCAGATTAGACCACAGTGGACCAGATTAGGCCAGAGTGGACCAGATTAGACCAGACTGGACCAGATTAGACCACAGTGGACCAGATTAGACCAGACTGGACCAGATTAGACCACAGTGGACCAGATTAGACCACAGTGGACCAGATTAGACCACAGTGGACCAGATTAGACCAGAGTGGACCAGATTAGACCACAGTAAGTAAAGTAAGTAAGTAAAGTAAATTTTATTTATAGAGCACTTTTCACAGACAGAGTCACAAAGTGCTTTATCAATTCAAATCAGAATCAGATTAAGTTTACAGACCCAACAGAATCCTTCAGGGGCAAACACTTGTGATTGGTGACAGTGGCGAGGAAAAACTTCCCTTTAACAGCAGAAACCTGGAGCAGACCCAGACTCCTGAAGGATGGACGTCTGCCTTGACCAGTTGGGGTTAAAGAGAGAGAGAGAGAGTAAAGGAGGAGAAAAGAGAGAGCGATAGAGATATAGAGAGACTGGGGGGGGGGATGACACATGGAGTACGTTATGATGAATACATAGAGTGTAATCAGTCTGTGGTGGTCCTGGGTCAGGTGGGAGACTAAAAAGCCTTTTTGAACAGGAGGGTTTTGAGGTGTTTCTTAAAGCTCTGTACAGAGTCCATGGACCATAGGTGTAGAGGCAGGTCATTCCATAGACGTGGTCCACAGCTTTAACAGACCTGTCACCGCGTGTGCTAAAACAGGTCCGTGGAACCATCAGCAGGTGCTGTCCTGAAGACCTCAAGCTATGAGTCGAGCTGTAGGGCTGGATCAGGGAAGCAATGTATGCAGGGGCCTGGCCATGTAGGGCCCGGAAAGTTAGCACAAGAATTTTGAAATGAAGACGATATAGAACAGGAGCCAGTGGAGAGATTTAAGGATGGGAGTGATGTGGGTTCTCCTGTTTGTGCGGGTCAGGAGCCTGGCAGCAGAGTTCTGGACAAACTGTAGACGGGCCAGCTCCTTCTGTTTAAACATGTAAACAGGCTGTTGCAGTAGTCTAAGCGAGAAGATACGAAAGCGTGAACGATCATCTCGAGCTCATTTGTGGACACCATAGATCTGAGTTTGGAGATGTTGCGTAGGTGGAAGAAACAGTTTTTGACTAGGTGTTTGGAGTAGAATTCTAAAGACATGTCCTGGTCAAAGATGACACCCAGATTCCTCAGTTTTGTCTTTACCGAGGAACTCAGGTCTCCAAGGTGATGTTTGATCCCTGGGATTGCACTATCCGGGGCAATGATGAGGGTCTCAGTTTTGCTGGAGTTCAGCTGGAGGCTGTTCTCATTTAGCCACTGCTTCAGCTCTGACAAGCAGATGATTAAGGAACTCAGTTTGTGGGGTTCAGAGGAGTTAAAGGAGCAGTATATGTGGATGTCATCTGTGAATAGATGATAGGAGACATCACTGTACTGTTGGATAATGTGGCCAAGTGGGAGGACATAGAGTAAGAATAGGACTGGTCCCAGGACAGAGCCTTGGGGCACACCACACAGTAGATCCGCTGAGTCAGATTGGAAGTTGTTTATTGACACAGTGAAGCTTCTGCCGGTCAGGTAAGAGGAGAACCAGTCTAGCACATGACCTGACATCCCTACCAGGTCCCTCAGTCTCTCAATCATTATGGTATGGTCCACTGTGTCAAAGGCCGAGGACAGATCTAGCAGGACCAAGACCGTGGATTTCCCGGAGTCAGCCGCCATCAGGATGTCACTAGACACTTTTAATAGTGCGGTTTCTGTTGAGAGGCGTTGTCTAAACCCAGACTGAAAAGTGTCATAGATCTGGTGTGTCTCCAGAAAAGCTGTCAGTTGTTTAGACACTGCCTTCTCAAGGATTTTGGCCAATAGGGGGAGCTTTGAAATGGGCCTGTAGCTTTTGAAGTCTGTGGGGTCCAGTGTGGTTTTCTTTAGTTTAGGTTCTATGATGGCCTGTTTGAAGGAGCTGGGAAACAAACCAGTTGTGAGCGACAGGTTAAAAAACTTTATGACCCATGATCCAATAGTGTCAAAGACACCGACAAGGAGCTTATGGGGGAGGAGGTCTGCAGAGTTGGAGGAGGGTTTTGTTTTGGATAAAAGTGCTGAGATGTCCTCCAGTGTCACAGGGTCGAAAGAGGACCAGGTTTGCAGAGGGGGATCAGATAGGGTCAGACGGCCAGAGGGTGGTGGGATATTGTGTTTAATATCCCTGATCTTGTCTGTGAAGAAGTTTAGGAAGTCATTGCTGTCAGCTTTACAGAGCACGGGGGGGAGGGGGGGGCAGCAGGGACAGCAGGGGACACAATGGACTGGATTGTGTCACAGATTACTCTGGGGTTTTTCTTGTTTGTGGCTATAAGTTTGTGGAAGTAGCTGGATCTTGTCTCCTTAATCATTTTATTTAATGAGGTTATGAGATCTTTAAGATGTAACCTGTGTACTTCCAACTGGGTTGATTTCCAAAGACGCTCAGTTTTGCGACAAGTTCTCCTTAGGTTTAAGATGTTTTCATTTATCCAGGGACAAGACCACTTACGAGTGACATTAGTTTTCACGGGAGCCACCTGGTCAAGAATAGAGCTGCAGTGTGTGGAGAAGCACTGGATAAACTCATCAACATCAGGACACTCATTAAGAAGACTAGGGTTAAACAGGGCACGGAGAACCTGGGCTGTGGACTCTGTGATAATCCTCCTCTTGGCCCTTCTAGGTGCAGGCTTGGGCTCCAGAGGCACACATAAGTCAAAAAACACACCACAATGATCACTCAAGTGGACATCCTCAACACACACATTTGTGACGTGTAAGCCCATGAGAAAACCAGGTCCAGGGTGTGTCCTTTCTTGTGGGTGGGGCCAGATACATGTTGTTTGAGGTTCAAAGTGTCAGTCATGGCTAAAAGTTCCATTGCTGGGCTGGATGAATTGTTATCGATGTGCAGATTGAAATCCCCAAGAATTAAAACCTTCTCCAGTTTTATTATTGATATAAGGAAATCACTGAAATCGTTTCAGAAGGCACCAGCAGGGCCAGGGGGACGGTAGATTAAGAAACAGTAGAACACACTGGACGAGCCAATCTGGATCATTTGTGACTCAAATGAGGGAAAGTCATCGGTGCTCATCCCTCTACATATGTATTTGTCTTGGTGCACTACAGCAAGGCCACCGCCCCGGCGACAGGGGCGGGGCTGACCAACAGCAGAGCAGCCAGGAGGGCACAGTTCATTTAAATGAATGAACTCCCCATCCCTTTGCCACGTCTCCGTCAGGAATAATGCATCCAAGTTCCTGTTGGTAAAAAGCTCATTTAGGGAGAAGGATTTATTGGCAATGGAACGTGCATTTAGTAATCCAAACCGGCTAGGTGGTGGTGACATCATGGTGTTGGTGTCCGCTGTGTGTAATGGGATTTGTGTCAACCACCTACGGTGCCTTTTAGCAGAGTGGAACCCCATACGAGACCTGGATATGACAGGAATGGAGAAGAGCAAGGCAGAGGTGTAGGCTGCTGGAGATGGGGAAGGAGAAGAGGAATTCACTGAGGTGGTTAGTTGACAGGTGGACAGTGAGGGCCTGGGAGAGGAGGACAGATCAGTTGGGGTGTTGTTTATTCTCACTACAGATTTTATAGGAGACTCTGAACGTGGTGATATTAGATGTGACCAGCAGGGGGAGCAGGTGGCTACAGCAGAAGAGGGAGGGCATAGTCACATTGGTGTGGGTGTGGTTTTGGTCAGGACAGCGTGTTGGATGTTTTGAGCCCAGACCCTGCTGCCTAGTGTAGAGGGGTGGACACCATCGGACTTGTAGAAGGAGGGGCGGTTCCAGAACAGATTAAAGTTATCAATAAAACTGAAGCCGTTCAGAGCAGAGGCGGACTGGAGCCAGGTGTTCAGGCTGAGGAGTCGGCTGAAACGGCCCACACCACGGGCAAAGGAGGGGAGGGGCCCGGAAATGAAAACAGCCTTCCCGGATCCTTTCAGTTTATCAAAGAGGTTTTTAAAATGAACCTTTGTCACTTCGGACTGTTGAAGAGAAGTGTCATTGAAGCCCACGTGAACTCTGATCCGGGTAACGGTGGACGGCAGTGAGAGCAGCAGCTGAGGGAGTTCATGGAGGATGGAGGTGACGGTAGAACCAGGAAAACACCTGGTTATGGCGTTAAAGAAATGGACGTGATGGATGATGGAGTCCCCGAGGATAGCGGTGGTCAGAGGGAAAAGTGGTCAAGGAGACGGTGTTGAAGGTGAAGGGTTCCTGGTCTCTCTAGGTGGACATTCCACGGGTTGACCGTCGGAGTGACGGCGGACGGCCTCTCGGAGGAGGCGGCGCCGGGCAGAGGAGCGGACCGAGGAGCGGGGACCCTTGTTCGACGGCTTCACAGGAGGACCGGCTTTAGGACCGTCGCCGGTAATCAGCTCGGTGGCAGCCACGGTGTCAGCAGGAGCCGGTTCCGGGACAGAGCCAGGTGGGATGGGGGGCACATCAGCCGTGGCGGGGGGAGGAGCCGGAGCGTTCTCCACGGACAGGACGGCGAAGCGGTTTGATGTGCTGATGGTCGGCGGTGGTGAGTCTTTGCTCGTGTTCTTTTTGCGGCCACGAATCACCACTTCAGACCAGGGTGTAGAACACGGGGGGCGAGAACAGGCAGAGGAAGGATCCCATAACACCGTATCATCACAGGAGGCTTTGGGCTTCTCTGCGCTTTTCAGGAACAGACTGGACAGTGTGGGAAGGCGGCTGGAGAAACCACAGAGCTGGGCATTTTTCTCCTCGAGTTCTGCGGAGAGGCGCAGTATTTCCTCTTTGAGGTCCGCGATAGTTTGGTAAGCCTTTACCAGGGTTTTGTTGGCTTGGACGAGAGGACTATCTCCAGCTGATGAGGATGACGCCATGGTGGAAACAGCGAGATACCGGGCAGAGCGCGGGAAGCGGTGGGTGACAACCAGAGGTAAGGATCCACTGACAATACTGACCTGTCCTGATGAAGGTTTGGGTTGATAGCGTCAAGTTAAAAAGACACGGTTAAGAGGTTAGGTTCAAGTGAGTAAGCGTTGAAAGGCAAGAAATAAGTAGTTAAAAGGCTGGATTTCTGAGAGTAGATCCGCCGGCGGTTTGACAGACGCCACGCATGCGCAGAAGACAATGGTGACAATTTTAGTTTGAAAGGCAAATTCTGAACTTCCTGTTGGATAGTCGGTAAGGGAACCATTTGACCAGTGGACCAGATTAGACCAGACTGGACCAGATTAGACCAGACTGGACCAGATTAGACCAGACTGGACCAGATTAGACCAGACTGGACCAGATTAGACCAGACTGGACCAGATTAGACCAGACTGGACCAGATTAGACCAGAGTGGACCAGATTAGACCAGACTGGACCAGATTAGACCAGACTGGACCAGATTAGACCAGAGTGGACCAGATTAGACCAGACTGGACCAGATTAGACCAGACTGGACCAGATTAGACCAGAGTGGACCAGATTAGACCAGACTGGACCAGATTAGACCAGACTGGACCAGATTAGACCAGACTGGACCAGATTAGACCACAGTGGACCAGATTAGACCAGACTGGACCAGATTAGACCACAGTGGCTCCAGCACAAACAGAATTCAAGGCTAAAATGCTTTGTTTTCTTCTTCATTTGGTTTGAACTTCACTGCAGTTGGACCTTCACTGCAGTTGGACCTTCACTGCAGTTGGACCTTCACTGCAGTTGGACCTTCACTGCAGTTGGACCTGGACCTCAGCTGTAACTCCTCCCTTCAGAGCAGGTCCATCCTGCACAGTTCCTCCTTTTCCCTCAGTCCTGGGGTTTGTCGGAGCTCGTCCACGGTCCGTCCAGATGGAATCCACCTTCTGTGTGAGTCCTCAGCTGGTCCAGTCTGGTCTAATCTGGTCCAGTCTGGTCTAACACACAGATTGTGTCCCCATCTGCTGTAGAACCTTCAGGTTGTCCCTCAGCGCTCCAAAGTGTTCTTTAATTTGGGTCGACAGCAGCGGTGTGTGTGCGCGTGTGTGTGTGCGTGTGTGTATGTGTGTGCGTGCGTGTGTGTGTATATGTGTGTGCGTGCGTGTGCGCGTGCGTGCGCGTGTGTGTGCGCTGTGTGTCCAACTCTGACATAAACCAGGACAACTCCAGACCAGTTAGAAGGCCTCCTGTTCTCCAAACAGGTGAATGTCCTCAGTCTCCTCCACCCACAGACCACCTCCACCTGTTCCATCCCAGACTGCAGACGTGGGCTCAGGGCAGGTGGGCTCCTGGTCCTGGGTGAAAACATCTGGTCAGTTGTGCTGAGTGTCCAGTAGATCAGTTCCATAATTTAGATGTTCAGGAGAACAGCAAGCAGGAGATCCACCGACAAAACCAGACAAGACGCAGAGGAGGAAAAAGCAGGAGGAAAAAAAGAGGAAGAAAAGGACAGAAAAGAAACAGGTGTGTTCTGGACAGAGGACAGGAAGGACAGAAATACTAGGATCCCCATACCATATATCCTGATAGTGTTAAAAAAGCAATTTTTGGTTTGTTTCTTTTTTTTAATGATTATTTCCTTGAAGAATTGAATTCCAGCAGAAATCTGCACAAATCCTAAACACATTTGTATTTGATCCAAACAGGATCTAATGTTCTATCAGCAAATGTTCCAACTGTGTTCAAACTGAAATTCAGTTTTCCACACATTCCAGTTTCAGATCCTGTTCAAATGTTCAGATTCTATTAGTTCACAACTAACATCAGAACAGGATTGGAGTTCAATCCAACAAAGGAACCAACATTAGTGAATAAAAGAGTGAAATAAGAAGAAATAAAATAGAAACAAAACAATAATGAACCTCCACAGTATCTGCATTTGAATAAACACCTACAAATATCCATACAGTACTTTTAATATCTATACAGTATCGTGAAACAAAATATCGTGATATATTGCAGAACTGATATTTAAATAAAGTAATTAAAATACCAACATAAAACCCTTAACTTCATGAGAAGGAAGTCAAATACAAAACGAATCATAATTTTACAAGAATAAAGCCACAATATTACAAGAATACCATTGTAATTTAAAATCAGATGTAAAACTATCCTAATATTGCAGAAGACGGTGGCACCCACAGGTCAGATCATGGAGAACTGGAACATTCTGAGGCTCGACTGTCATCTGGGCTTCACGCACAAAGGACCAATACTGAAACTACAGCAAATTACATAATTTAAGGCTTCCAATTTCAAAATTATGACTTTTTTATCGCACTATTATGAATTTATTTTCAAAATATTACGACTTAAATCTCATAAAAGTAAATTATTGTCATTAAATTATGAGCTTTTTTTTAAACTACGACTTTATCTTCATAATATTGTTTTTATTCTCATAGTGACCAGTGTTTGTATTTTTCTGATGTGATGCTAAAATGCTGTTGTACTTTGTTTTCATTGTTTTTTTTTCATTCTTTTTATTTTGTCTCATCCTTGTTTCCATCTTATTCCATCTCAGTTTTTTTCTGCGTTGTTGCATCTTTTGCGCCGTTTGTCTTTTTTTTGTGCATGTTCATATCTTTTAAGAGTCTGTTTTAAAAATGGGAGGAGTAGAAACTACAGAGAGTTATGTTCAAATATTTAATATCATTAGCCCTGCTGTGGGCGGAGCCTCAGTGGTCTTCATGTGACTTCCTGTCCGTCTCCTCTGTTACCGCTGTTCTATTTGTAAACTCCCATCATCCTTTGCTCTTTCTCTTGTCGTAGGTGCATATGTGTCCAGAGGCCGCTGGCTCCTCCCCCTTGGTGAGGCATTATGGGAGAACTCAGAGCTGCAGCTGTGCATTCCAATGAGGTCTAAAAGGGCCCCCCCACTGCCCCCCCCAGGTCCGGCCCTGTGCCGCCTGCTGATGGACATGTTAGCCTCAGACCCGGACGCACGGCCCCACGCAGACCAGCTGGAGACCCGGGTCCACCAGGCCCTGGACCTGGACTGAGACCCGGGTCCACCAGGCCCTGGACCAGGACTAAAGCTGGAGACCCGGGTCCACCAGGCCCTGGACCAGGACCAGGACTCCAGCTGAGACCTGGGTCCACCAGGCCATGGACCTGGACTAAAGCTGGAGACCCAGGTCCACCAGGCCCTGGCCCAAAGCTGGAGACCCGGGTCCACCAGGCCCTGGACCTGGGCTCCAGCTGAGACCCAGGTCCACCAGGCCCTGGACTAGGACTCCAGCTGAGACCGGAGAGACCAGTACCATGGAAACATGGACCCCCTGAAGTCCACCAGCAGCATGTGAGCAAGGAGCACCCCCCCCCCCCCCACCAGCACCACAGACATCCCATAATATGAGGGAAGAATAGAATGGACTAAAGGGTTTGAAGTGAAGCTACAGCTGAGTTTAAAGTGGAAACACAAACAGACACAAGGACAGTTTCAATGTAAATAAATGTATAAATCAAACACATCTGAACCTGAACATGTGGAACCGTTCCACTGTTCAGTCTGTTCTGAAATGTTTGGTTCATTTAGAGAAGATTAAACCAACTGTTCTGAGTTCAAACTGAAATGTTCATATTTAGTCTGTTCTGAAATGTTTGGTTCATTTAGAGAAGATTAAACCAACTGTTCTGAGTTCAAACTGAAATGTTCATATTTAGTCTGTTCTGAAATGTGTGGTTCATTTAGAGAAGATTAAACCAACTGTTCTGAGTTCAAACTGAAATGTTCATATTTAGTCTGTTCTGAAATGTTTGGTTCATTTAGAGAAGATTAAACCAACTGTTCTGAGTTCAAACTGAAATGTTCATATTCAGTCTGTTCTGAAATGTTTGGTTCATTTAGAGAAGATTAAACCAACTGTTCTGAGTTCAAACTGAAATGCTCATATTTAGTCTGTTCTGAAATGTTTGGTTCATTTAGAGAAGATTAAACCAACTGTTCTGAGTTCAAACTGAAATGCTCATATTTAGTCTGTTCTGAAAATGTGTGGTTCATTTAGAGAAGATTAAACCAACTGTTCTGAGTTCAAACTGAAATGTTCATATTTAGTCTGTTCTGAAATGTGTGGTTCATTTAGAGAAGATTAAACCAACTGTTCTGAGTTCAAACTGAAATGTTCATATTTAGTCTGTTCTGAAAATGTTTGGTTCATTTAGAGAAGATTAAACCAACTGTTCTGAGTTCAAACTGAAATGTTCATATTTAGTCTGTTCTGAAATGTTTGGTTCATTTAGAGAAGATTAAACCAACTGTTCTGAGTTCAAACTGAAATGCTCATATTTAGTCTGTTCTGAAAATGTTTGGTTCATTTAGAGAAGATTAAACCAACTGTTCTGAGTTCAAACTGAAATGTTCATATTTAGTCTGTTCTGAAATGTTTGGTTCATTTAGAGAAGATTAAACCAACTGTTCTGAGTTCAAACTGAAATGCTCATATTTAGTCTGTTCTGAAATGTTTGGTTCATTTAGAGAAGATTAAACCAGCTGTTCTGAGTTCAAACTGAAATGCTCATATTTAGTCTGTTCTGAAAATGTGTGGTTCATTTAGAGAAGATTAAACCAACTGTTCTGAGTTCAAACTGAAATGCTCATATTTAGTCTGTTCTGAAAATGTTTGGTTCATTTAGAGAAGATTAAACCAACTGTTCTGAGTTCAAACTGAAATGTTCATATTTAGTCTGTTCTGAAATGTTTGGTTCATTTAGAGAAGATTAAACCAACTGTTCTGAGTTCAAACTGAAATGCTCATATTTAGTCTGTTCTGAAATGTTTGGTTCATTTAGAGAAGATTAAACCAACTGTTCTGAGTTCAAACTGAAATGCTCATATTTAGTCTGTTCTGAAATGTTTGGTTCATTTAGAGAAGATTAAACCAACTGTTCTGAGTTCAAACTGAAATGCTCATATTTAGTCTGTTCTGAAATGTTTGGTTCATTTAGAGAAGATTAAACCAACTGTTCTGAGTTCAAACTGAAATGCTCATATTTAGTCTGTTCTGAAATGTTTGGTTCATTTAGAAAAGATTAAACCAACTGTTCTGAGTTCAAACTGAAATGCTCATATTTAGTCTGGTCTTAAATGTCTGGAACACTGTTTAAATGATGAGTTCAGGCAGAATGTTGTTCATATTGCACTCATTTTTCAAATTAAATGTCTTTTTTTCAAGTTATTCACATCTTTTTTGTAAAATGTCAATATTTTCAGAATTTCATGTTTTTTGTTTTCTTTTTTTTTTAAATAAAACACAGTTAAACGCTTGTATGTGTCTGTATTTCTAGTTTATTCTGTCCTTATGGTCCTGGTTCTGACCCCCTTCAGACCAAACTGGACTGAATGTGGAACCTGATGTGGTCCAGAAGAACCTGCAGTAGTTTGAAAAGCTGAAGCTGGACTGAAGCTGGGCTGATGACCCCCCTGAAAAGTGTCTTAAAACACACTTAAATATCTCACTAATGACTTATTGATGTCTTGGGAATGATTTAGAACTGTTTTTAAGTGAAATAAAAAATTTTCATCTTTTGGTCTTAATGGCCTGTTTGTACTAATCCATTTATGTTCTGTTTTTTTCAGTGGTTGTTTCTTTTGTGTTCAGTGGTTGTTGTTTCTTTTGTGTGTTCAGTGGTTGTTGTTTCTTTTGTGTTCAGTGGTTGTTGTTTCTTTTGTGTTCAGTGGTTGTTTCTTTTGTGTGTTCAGTGGTTGTTTCTTTTGTGTGTTCAGTGGTTGTTTCTTTTGTGTTCAGTGGTTGTTTCTTTTGTGTTCAGTGGTTGTTTCTTTTGTGTGTTCAGTGGTTGTTTCTTTTGTGTGTTCAGTGGTTGTTTCTTTTGTGTGTTCAGTGGTTGTTGTTTCTTGTGTGTTCAGTGGTTGTTGTTTCTTTTGTGTGTTCAGTGGTTGTTTCTTTTGTGTGTTCAGTGGTTGTTTCTTTTGTGTTCAGTGGTTGTTTCTTTTGTGTTCAGTGGTTGTTTCTTTTGTGTTCAGTGGTTGTTGTTTCTTTTGTGTTCAGTGGTTGTTTCTTTTGTGTTCAGTGGTTGTTTCTTTTGTGTTCAGTGGTTGTTTCTTTTGTGTGTTCAGTGGTTGTTGTTTCTTTTGTGTTCAGTGGTTGTTTCTTTTGTGTTCAGTGGTTGTTTCTTTTGTGTGTTCAGTGGTTGTTGTTTCTTTTGTGTTCAGTGGTTGTTTCTTTTGTGTTCAGTGGTTGTTGTTTCTTTTGTGTTCAGTGGTTGTTGTTTCTTTTGTGTTCAGTGGTTGTTTTTTTTTGTGTTCAGTGGTTGTTTCTCTTGTGTGTTCAGTGGTTGTTGTTTCTTTTGTGTTCAGTGGTTGTTTCTTTTGTGTGTTCAGTGGTTGTTTCTTTTGTGTTCAGT
Organism: Sphaeramia orbicularis; assembly: GCF_902148855.1. Lineage (NCBI taxonomy): Eukaryota > Metazoa > Chordata > Actinopteri > Kurtiformes > Apogonidae > Sphaeramia > Sphaeramia orbicularis. The sequence continues at coordinate 482,278 of NW_021941442.1, read as the reverse complement.
GGTTGTTGTTTCTTTTGTGTTCAGTGGTTGTTGTTTCTTTTGTGTTCAGTGGTTGTTTCTTTTGTGTGTTCAGTGGTTGTTGTTTCTTTTGTGTGTTCAGTGGTTGTTGTTTCTTTTGTGTTCAGTGGTTGTTGTTTCTTTTGTGTTCAGTGGTTGTTGTTTCTTTTGTGTTCAGTTGTGTTCAGTGGTTGTTGTTTCTTTTGTGTTCAGTGGTTGTTGTTTCTTTTGTGTTCAGTGGTTGTTGTTTCTTTTGTGTGTTCAGTGGTTGTTTCTTTTGTGTTCAGTGGTTGTTGTTTCTTTTGTGTTCAGTGGTTGTTTCTTTTGTGTTCAGTGGTTGTTTCTTTTGTGTTCAGTGGTTGTTGTTTCTTTTGTGTTCAGTGGTTGTTGTTTCTTTTGTGTGTTCAGTGGTTGTTTCTTTTGTGTTCAGTGGTTGTTGTTTCTTTTGTGTTCAGTGGTTGTTTCTTTTGTGTTCAGTGGTTGTTGTTTCTTTTGTGTTCAGTGGTTGTTTCTTTTGTGTTCAGTGGTTGTTTCTTTTGTGTGTTCAGTGGTTGTTGTTTCTTTTGTGTTCAGTGGTTGTTTCTTTTGTGTTCAGTGGTTGTTGTTTCTTTTGTGTTCAGTGGTTGTTTCTTTTTTGTGTTCAGTGGTTGTTTCTTTTGTGTTCAGTGGTTGTTTCTTTTGTGTGTTCAGTGGTTGTTTCTTTTGTGTTCAGTGGTTGTTTCTTTTGTGTGTTCAGTGGTTGTTTCTTTTGTGTTCAGTGGTTGTTTCTTTTGTGTGTTCAGTGGTTGTTTCTTTTGTGTTCAGTGGTTGTTGTTTCTTTTGTGTTCAGTGGTTGTTTCTTTTTTGTGTTCAGTGGTTGTTTCTTTTGTGTTCAGTGGTTGTTTCTTTTGTGTGTTCAGTGGTTGTTTCTTTTGTGTTCAGTGGTTGTTTCTTTTGTGTGTTCAGTGGTTGTTTCTTTTGTGTTCAGTGGTTGTTGTTTCTTTTGTGTTCAGTGGTTGTTTCTTTTGTGTTCAGTGGTTGTTTCTTTTGTGTGTTCAGTGGTTGTTTCTTTTGTGTTCAGTGGTTGTTGTTTCTTTTGTGTTCAGTGGTTGTTGTTTCTTTTGTGTTCAGTGGTTGTTGTTTCTTTTGTGTTCAGTGGTTGTTTCTTTTGTGTTCAGTGGTTGTTGTTTCTTTTGTGTTCAGTGGTTGTTTCTTTTGTGTGTTCAGTGGTTGTTTCTTTTGTGTTCAGTGGTTGTTTCTTTTGTGTTCAGTGGTTGTTTCTTTTGTGTGTTCAGTGGTTGTTTCTTTTGTGTGTTCAGTGGTTGTTTCTTTTGTGTGTTCAGTGGTTGTTGTTTCTTGTGTGTTCAGTGGTTGTTGTTTCTTTTGTGTGTTCAGTGGTTGTTTCTTTTGTGTGTTCAGTGGTTGTTTCTTTTGTGTTCAGTGGTTGTTTCTTTTGTGTTCAGTGGTTGTTTCTTTTGTGTTCAGTGGTTGTTGTTTCTTTTGTGTTCAGTGGTTGTTTCTTTTGTGTTCAGTGGTTGTTTCTTTTGTGTTCAGTGGTTGTTTCTTTTGTGTGTTCAGTGGTTGTTGTTTCTTTTGTGTGTTCAGTGGTTGTTGTTTCTTTTGTGTTCAGTGGTTGTTTCTTTTGTGTTCAGTGGTTGTTTCTTTTGTGTGTTCAGTGGTTGTTTCTTTTGTGTGTTCAGTGGTTGTTTCTTTTGTGTTCAGTGGTTGTTTCTTTTGTGTGTTCAGTGGTTGTTGTTTCTTTTGTGTTCAGTGGTTGTTTCTTTTGTGTTCAGTGGTTGTTTCTTTTGTGTGTTCAGTGGTTGTTGTTTCTTTTGTGTTCAGTGGTTGTTTCTTTTGTGTGTTCAGTGGTTGTTTCTTTTGTGTGTTCAGTGGTTGTTTCTTTTGTGTTCAGTGGTTGTTTCTTTTGTGTGTTCAGTGGTTGTTTCTTTTGTGTTCAGTGGTTGTTTCTTTTGTGTGTTCAGTGGTTGTTTCTTTTGTGTGTTCAGTGGTTGTTTCTTTTGTGTTCAGTGGTTGTTTCTTTTGTGTGTTCAGTGGTTGTTTCTTTTGTGTGTTCAGTGGTTGTTTCTTTTGTGTGTTCAGTGGTTGTGTGTTGGTGTGTTTCTGTCCGTTGTGTCCATTCTCCTGTCAGACTGCAGAACTTTTCTTCGTTCCGCTGTTTGCAGTTGAACTTAAAGGCAGAGCTGTGACTAACGACGGCCCCTCCTGAACAGGAAATTAAAGACCCCCCCCCCCATTAGGACAGAGGTGGACCTGTGTGTGATCAGATCTGTCCTCAGTGCAGAGTTTATTACAGCTCATCTGTCAGTGTCCACAGACCCAACAGCCACACTTCTGATGAAGGTGGACATTATTTATATGAGGGCTGGGCCAGTTAACGCCTTATTACCGCGTTAACGCATTCATTAAATAACGCAGACTCATGCTTTTATTTTGGCGCTCCACACACACTAGAACCAGTGCTGGTGTGTGAGAGGACAAAAGAGCAAACTGTCCCCATAATGTTGAACCAAACTGTGTGTAAGTCCTGCAGTTCAACACCTGTATGTGTCAATCATTCTGTTGTGTTGTGTTATGAAATAATTTCACATGCAAACGTGTCGTTACAAACATGTTCATGATGTTATTTTGGATGTGTTTATTACACTGTGTTATTGACATGTTTAAGCTAATTCGTTTATGCTAGCATTCGCAGATGGGTTGCTAATTCTTTCTGCAGGTTCATGTAAAGTTGATGTAAATTCATTGGTTGTGTTTAATATTCCAGCCTTTGAACTAACCTGTACTCATTTACCATGTGATTAGCTCGATGCTAACTTGAAAGGGAAAATCCATAGACACGCTAAAGATAAGAATTTACAGATTAATTTAAAATTTACGTCTTTTTATCCAGTAACAAAGGTTCACATCAGATATAGATATATATACATATATATATATTTTTTTTTTGTTGTTTTTTTGTTTTGTTTTTTTTTTTTGTTGAAGATGGTCGAGGGAGGCCCCCCCAGATGCCCCACAGCGGCCGAGCACAGGCCCCAGGAGGCCAGGGACGACAGCCACCCCCCCCCCCCCCGGGGGCCAGCCACCCAGGGGCAGGCGAGGCGCTGGTCCCCGAGCCCCACGAGCCCAGGAGCCACCCGTCTCCCCGGGCAGGGGTCCCACCCAGCACACCGGGCGGCCAGGCCGGCCCAGACCGCCACCCGCTGCAGGCCAGCGGGCACCCCGATGCCACAGCCAAGCGCCCTGGGGGCCCAGAGGACCACCCCCCCATCCCACCAAGCCCAAACCCCACACACCCCCCAGTCCCCCACTCACCCACACAAGCATATACACACACACACCCACTGACTCCCAGACATACACACCACCCATCCCACATGTTCGACCATTCACACACACACACACACACACACACCTCCACCCATGCCCATACACCCACCTACCCACATACACGCCCACATGTACACATCTGCATGTACACACATACCCACACATGTACCCACACCCATAAACAGCCCCTCCCACCCACCTGCACACACCAGACACACGTATCCGGAGTGCCCCCCCCAGCAGCGAGCAGCCCCGCTGTGAGTCCCCCCAGGGCGCAGCCCCAGCGCCAACCGCAGCCCAGGGCGGCAACGCCAGCCGCCAGGAACCGCCACACCCCCGATGCCCACATACACACGTCTGTCCTGGTCCCAACACGACCTGTGGCGGGCAAGAGAGCGGCTAGCCCAGCACCCCCCCCGACCACAATTCCCATGCGCACACATCATTCATCAGAGGGCGGCGCAACGCCCCCCACCCCCCACAGGGGCCACAACCCCCCAGGCACACCTGCAGTCCCCCTCCCCCACCGCCACCACACCACCACCCTCTCTCATTCACCAAACATACATGTACATCCACACCCACACACCTGCTCCATCAGCCCCCCCACACACCAGCACACACACACACACACACACACACACAATCCCTCATTCATACTCTAATGCACACATGAGCACTCGTTCACACACACCCACCCATACACACAAACGCGTGCACACACACACACACTCACACATATTCTCTCTCTCTCTCACATACACCCACCCACCCACACACACACACACACCCACCCACCCATCCACCCACACACACACACACACCCACCTACCCACCCACCCACCCACCCCAGGACTCCCAGGCACCAGCCAGACATCAGAGATATTTGATACTATTCATTCTAACAACAACAGAACAGAAAATACTCACAAACATTTACCTGTCCATACAAACAGAGTGAAAGAAACGTGTCTGTTAGTTCCTTCTTATGTCTGAACTGACTACGGGAACACCACAAGGACAAAACATACGTTAGTGACACTTATTCCCACCACTAGAGGGCCCCTTTGTTTACTTTGAACAGCTGAACAACACATATTATTGTTCTTATTAGTATTAGTACTGATTAGTGGGACTAAGACTCCTGTCAATCACTCACAAGTGTAAATAAACCTGTGTGGACATAAACATGTGGAACAGTAGCGGTCTGTTCCATGGACAGTTTCATTTAAATGTCTTCAGATGGTGGGGGGGGGGACACAGGTGTTTGGAAGCACTGACATGTGTAATTATTTTATATCAGCGGAGTACTGCAGTCTGAAATATACTGAAAGGAAATACACACTGTTGATGACAGCAACCCCCCAATATAATTATGTGATTAATCGTGATTAATCACAGGAATCCACACGATTAAAAATTTTAATCACTGCCCAGCACTAATATATATATATATATATATATATATATATATATATATATATATATATATATATATATATAAACACACACAAAGACACACATTCAGTCGTGTCAGTCCAGTTAATGGTCGTCAGTCTGCTTCATCTGGAGTGGACATTAAACTCTGACTCTAATGAGTTTATTAATGAGCAGCAACAAAGTTTCCACATTAAATGGACTGAACTTTGGGAGCATAAATGTGTGTATGTATGTGTGTTTGTGTGTGTGCGTGTATATATGTGTGTGTGTGTGTGTATATATATATATATATATATATATATATATATATATGTATTAACACATAATATAGACAGAGTTTGAGAACAGCAGAATCTGCTTTAACATCTGGAACAAAGACCAGACTGGAATAAAACTAAACGTTTTTTTTGTTTCCTGAAAAAAGTGATTTTTCAGATCGCAGGTTTTGTATTCTGACCATCGACATGTATATAAACACACACACACACACACACACACACACACACACACACACACACACACACACACTGGTGTCTCACAAACAGAAGGTTGTGGGTTCGATTCCCACACCAGTCAATGGGGGTGGGACCTTTGTGGGTGGAGTTTCCATGTTCTCCCTGTCTGTGTGGCTCCTCCCACCATCCAAACACCTGCTCTGATTGGTTAATGGTTGAATATAACTCACCTGTAGGTGTGAACGTGTCAGTGTTTGTTTGTTTGTTTGTTTTTATCGTCGTCCTTTTATGGACTGCAGACTCGTCCAGGGTAAACCCCGCCTTCCCATCGGTAGCTGGGATAGGCTCCGCCCCCACAACCCTCTGGAGGATAAAGTGGTTCAGAGGATGAATGGATGGAGATTCACAGATGAATTTTTTTATTTTCTTCTTCTCTTCCTTTTATTCCTGCTCTTTTTTCTTCTTATTCAATCAGACCCAAAGCCCGCCCCCTGGGATGACTGACAGATTCAGATTCTGAGGTTGGTTCTGACCGGTCCGTTAGAGCGGACCGGTCTGTTTCCAGGCAGAACTCTGACGCATAAACTCCCAGCTGTAAAACTCTTCCACCTTTAATGAACTCAGACTGAGCTTTGAACTCTGCTGTGGATGAAAAAACAGAACAGAAACACAAACAGAAGAAACAGGCACACGTTCAAGTCCACTGAGAGAACAGGTCTGGTCTGGAGGGGGATCAGAGCTGGGCCAGGACCAGGTCCAGAACCAGGACCGGTCCCAGTGTTCAGACCTTCATAAACATCAGCCTCATCATGAATTCAACTTTAAGAACAAAACTGTAAGAACTCAACATGAGA
>NW_021941442.1:433705-471205 GCF_902148855.1 Sphaeramia orbicularis | reverse complement strand
GCGTTGTGTTGTTGCATTGTTGTGTTGTATTGTTTTATTGTGTTGGTATGTTGCATTGTTATGTTGTGTTGCATTGCATTGCTGTGTCGCATAGTTATATTGTTGCATTGTTGCGTTGTTGTTGCATTGTTGTGTTGTGCTGCATTGTTGTGTTGCGATGTTGTATTGTTGCGTAATTGCATAGTTGCATTGCATTGTTGCGTAGTTGTGTAGTCATGTAGTTGCATAGTTGTGTAGTTGCGTAGTTGCTATGTTGCATAATTGTATAGTTGTGTAGTTGCTGTGTTGTGTAATTGCGTAGTTGTGTAGTTGCATTGTTGCATAGTTGCTGTGTTGCATAGTTGCTGTGTTGTATAGCAGCATAGTTGCTGTGTTGTGTAGTTGCATAGTTGTGTAGTTGCATAGTTGTGTAGTTGCATAGTTGTGTAGTTGCGTAGTTATGTAGTTGCATAGTTGTGTAGTTGCATAGTTGTGTGGTTGCGTAGTTGTGTGGTTGCGTAGATGTGTGGTTGCGTAGTTGTGTAGTTGCATAGTTGTGTAGTTGCGTAGTCGTGTAGTTGCATAGTTGTGTAGCTGCATAGTTGTGTAGTTGCGTAGTTGTGTAGTTGCGTAGTTGCATAGTTGTGTAGCTGCATAGTTGTGTAGTTGCGTAGTTGCATAGTTGCTGTGTTGCGTAGTTGTGTAGTTGCTGTGTTGTGTACCTGAGATGACAGCCAGTTTCCTGGATCCGTGTTCTTCTGTTGCGATCCTCTCGGCCTCCTCCATCAGCATCATCCCAAAGCCCTAGAGGAAACCAGAGACCATATTTGGACGTTTGAGCTGACAGAGCCCATATTTGGACGTTTGCTCTGCCTGTGTGTTGTGCGTTGGGTTAGGGTCATTTGGTGTCACATGACGCAGACAGTGGGCGTGTGTGGTCACATGACACAGTGTCAGTGGGCGTGGTCACCTGATGCTGGAACTTCATTGGGTCTCGGCTGCTGACCGGGACCACGCTGCCGTACACGTGCAGCTCGCGCACCACGGATACGCCCCCTTTGAGCTCCGGACGGAAGGACTGGGCGGAGCATCGGCGCAGACGCAGCAGACCAATCAGAATGTCCCGTTCGGGGTCCTCGTAGGACAGGAAGGTCTCCCAGCCCCCGTTGGACACGTAGTCCCTCCGGACCAGCTCCACCTACAGGGACGGGGGGTCAATGAGAGACCGTATGGACCAGGACTAGGACGATGTCTACTCTACCGGGGTCCGGACCGGGGACATGGACAAGTCCAGACGGTCCAGGTCCAGGTGGTCTGGTCCAGGTCCAGGTGGTCTGGACTTACCTGGTAGGGTCGGACCTTGTGGTGGATCTCCTGAATGCCCACTTCTCTGGTTCTGACGTCCCGACACTGAAACACAAACACATAGAAAGAGTCAGATGGTTCTGGTGGACTGGGCCAGAACTGGACCGCTGCCATGACAACCACTTGGACACACTGAACCCTCATTTAAATACAGCCCACCGTCTCCATGACAACCACTTGGACACACCGAACCCTCATTTAAATACAGCCCACCGTCTCCATGACGACCACTAGGACACACTGAAGCCTCCTTCAAACATGGCATCTCCTCCTCTGTGTCCTGGGGTCGTTAGTGCAGATAGTGCGGGGGGGATTGGACCCTCAGCTCAGACTCACAGGACGCTCTTTAGCACAGTGGTGGTTCTGGATCAGGGTTCTGGATCCTGTGTGTCCTGTGGTGGTTCTGTTGGACCCTGTGGTTCTGTTGGACCCTGTGTGTCCTGTGGTGGTTCTGTTGGACCCTGTGTGTCCTGTGGTGGTTCTGTTGGACCCTGTGGTTCTGTTGGACCCTGTGTGTCCTGTGGTGGTTCTGTTGGACCCTGTGGTTCTGCTGGACCCTGTGTGTCCTGTGGTGGTTCTGTTGGACCCTGTGGTTCTGTTGGACCCTGTGTGTCCTGTGGTGGTTCTGTTGGACCCTGTGGTTCTGCTGGACCCTGTGTGTCCTGTGGTGGTTCTGTTGGACCCTGTGGTTCTGCTGGACCCTGTGTGTCCTGTGGTGGTTCTGTTGGACCCTGTGGTTCTGTTGGACCCTGTGTGTCCTGTGGTGGTTCTGTTGGACCCTGTGGTTCTGCTGGACCCTGTGTGTCCTGTGGTGGTTCTGTTGGACCCTGTGGTTCTGTTGGACCCTGTGGGTGTTTTCCTGGGTAGCCCCCTCCCTTTCTATTTTATGCATATGTGGACATGTGTGGGTGTGGACCTGTGGGGGTGTGAGTGTGGGTGGGGGGTGTCCCCATTCTGTGCTCCATCAGTTTTCAGTCCCTCTTCTATCACTGAACTCTATCAAAAACTCTACTGGGACAGTCAGCACCCCCACCCCCCACAAGATGGGTTTGGATCACAGTCCAGTTCAACAGGACACTAAGAGAAAGGAGCTGACGGGGGTTTGGGGGGGTCTCACCTCAGTTTGGGGGGTGTCTCACCTCAGTTTAGGGGGGAGGGGGTCTCACTTCAGTTTAGGGGGTGTCTCACCTCAGTTTAGGGGTGTGTGTGTCTCACCTCAGTTTAGGGGGGAGGGGGTCTCACTTCAGTTTGGGGGGGGGGTGTCTCACCTCAGTTTGGGGGGTGTCTCACCTCACTTTAGGGGGTGTCTCACCTCACTTTAGGGGGGAGGGGGTCTCACTTCAGTTTAGGGGGTGTCTCACCTCAGTCTGGGGGGTGTCTGACCTCAGTTTGGGGGGTGTCTCACCTCAGTTTAGGGGTGTGTGTGTCTCACCTCAGTTTGGGGGGTGTCTCACCTCAGTTTAGGGGGGAGGGGGTCTCACTTCAGTTTAGGGGGTGTCTCACCTCAGTCTGGGGGGTGTCTCACCTCACTTTAGGGGGTGTCTCACCTCAGTTTAGGGGGGAGGGTGTCTCACCTCACTTTAGGGGGTGTCTCACCTCAGTGCCCATGTCCTTCATTCGGGCCAAGGCCAACTCCCTCAGGTTCCCATGTTCAACTCCAGAACTGACCAGAGGCATAGGGATGTCCCTGAGAGAGAGAGAGAGAGAGGGGGAGAGAAAGAGAAAGAGGGAGAGAGAGGGAGGGAGAGAGAGAGAGAGGGAGGGAGAGAAAGAGAAAGAGAGAGACAGAGAGAGACAGAGGCGAGAAGAGAGATCAGTCTGTGGTCATGGTCATCCCTCTCTTCTCCACATGGTTCTGACCGTTTATTCTACAGTTCCATAAATGTTCTAGTTCAGTTTCTGTGCATCAGTTCCATCCACCTGTCTCCCCCTTCTCCCCCTCTACCCCAGTCTCTCTCTCTTTTCTCCTCCTCTACTCTGTCTTTAACCCCAGCTGGTCCTGTCACTCGTCCGTCCTCCAGGTTTCTGCACTTACAGGTACTCTGTCCTTCCTCTCTCTCCTCTCACTAGTGTTCGTTGGTTTCTGTAAACTGTCTTCAGTCTGGTTTAGACCAACTCTAGATGTACAGTGTCATGAGAGAACTTTTGTTATAATTTGGCGCTATAGAAATAAAATTTGATTTGATTATTATGGATCTTGTAAACAGTCTGATCCAATCTGTTTGATCTGATAACAGCACTAATCTGATTATATTCAATCAGATTAGTGCTGGTCCCAGTGGTCCCCCTGGTCCCCAGTTCTGGAACCTCAGCAGAGGTGATACCAAAAAACTAGTACCAGGTACCAGATTCCAAAAAACTAGTACCAGGTACCGGATTCCAAAAAACTAGTACCAGGTACCAGATTCAAAAAAACTAGTACCAGGTACCAGATACCAAAAAACTAGTACCAGGTACCGGATTCATAAAAACTAGTACCAGGTACCAGATTCAAAAAAACTAGTACCAGGTACCAGATACCAAAAAACTAGTACCAGGTACCGGATTCCAAAAAACTAGTACCAGGTACCAGATTCAAAAAAACTACTACCAGGTACCAGATACCAAAAAACTAGTACCAGGTACAGGAGTCATAAAAACTAGTACCAGGTACCAGATACCAAAAACTAGTACCAGGTATCAGATTCATAAAAACTAGTACCAGGTACCAGATACCAAAAAAACTAGTACCATGTACCAGATACCAAAAAACTAGTACCAGGTACCAGATTCATAAAAACTAGTACCAGGTACCAGATACCAAAAAACTAGTACCAGGTACTGGATTCTAAGAAACTAGTACCAGGTACCAGATTCCAAAAAACTAGTACCAGGTATCAGATTAATAAAAACTAATACCAGGTACCAGATACCAAAAACTAGTACCAGGTATCAGATTCATAAAAACTAGTACCAGGTACCAGATTCCAAAAAACTAGTACCAGGTATCAGATTAATAAAAACTAATACCAGGTACCAGATACCAAAAACTAGTACCAGGTATCAGATTAATAAAAACTAATACCAGGTACCAGATACCAAAAACTAGTACCAGGTATCAGATTCATAAAAACTAGTACCAGGTACCAGATACCAAAAAACTAGTACCAGTTACCAGAGTCCAGGTCCTTTTTCATAATGGAAACACAAAAAGGCCAAGCTGAGTCGAGTCAGTACCATGTAGTGGAAACGCAGCATTAGTCTTCCTGTCTCACCTCTGGACTCTGTAGACCCGGGTCCATGGGGGCACCAGGGCCAGGATCCGTGCCACCAGGTCCACCAGGGTGCTGGGGCTGTAGCTCTTGTATCGTCCGGTCTTCCAGAGCTCGTACAGACCGGTGCCTCGGATCACCAGGGTCGGGTACAGCTTCAGACCGTCTGGACGGAACGCCGGGTTCTCAAAGAACTCCTGGAACAAACAAACAAACAAACAAACAAACAAACAAACAAACAGAGTGAAGATGAAAAACACAAAACTGATGATCCAGGAGCCTGTGTGTGAACGTCGGGTTCTCAAAGAACTCCTGGAACAAACAAACAAACAAACAAACAAACAAACAAACAAACAAAGAGTGAAGATGAAAAACACAAAACTGATGATCCAGGAGCCTGTGTGTGAACGCCGGGTTCTCAAAGAACTCCTGGAACAAACAAACAAACAAACAAACAAACAAACAAACAGAGTGAAGATGAAAAACACAAAACTGATGATCCAGGAGCCTGTGTGTGAACGCCGGGTTCTCAAAGAACTCCTGGAACAAACAAACAAACAAACAAACAAACAGACAAACAAACAAACAAACAGAGTGAAGATGAAAAACACAAAACTGATGATCCAGAAGCCTATGTGTGAACGCCGGGTTCTCAAAGAACTCCTGGAACAAACAAACAAACAAACAAACAAACAGAGTGAAGATGAAAAACACAAAACTGATGATCCAGGAGCCTGTGTGTGAACGCCGGGTTCTCAAAGAACTCCTGGAACAAACAAACAAACAAACAAACAAACAAACAAACAAACAGAGTGAAGATGAAAAACACAAAACTGATGATCCAGGAGCCTGTGTGTGAACGCCGGGTTCTCAAAGAACTCCTGGAACAAACAAACAAACAAACAAACAAACAAACAAACAAACTAACTAACTAACTAACAGAGTGAAGATGAAAAACACAAAACTGATGATCCAGGAGCCTGTGTGTGAACACCGGGTTCTCAAAGAACTCCTGGAACAAACAAACAAACAAACAAACAAACAAACAGACAAACAAACAAACAAACAAACAGAGTGAAGATGAAAAACACAAAACTGATGATCCAGAAGCCTATGTGTGAACGCCGGGTTCTCAAAGAACTCCTGGAACAAACAAACAAACAAACAAACAAACAGAGTGAAGATGAAAAACACAAAACTGATGATCCAGGAGCCTGTGTGTGAACACCGGGTTCTCAAAGAACTCCTGGAACAAACACAGAGCAAAGATAAAAAACAGATCTGATGACACAGCCGCATGTCTGTCACAGCTGCAAAGGTAATGGGATTCACACCGACAACCTCTGAGTGTGACCAGGAAAAGTGCAGATGTAAGGAGGAAAAATAAATACTGTGAGTCAGAGAAAATAAGGAGGGGGAAAACGACAGAAGCAGATGAATGTACGGCTCTGCACTGAAAACCACAGTGTGAATAAACGGCTACAGCTGCAGCTCAAACACAAACTACAGAAAACTAGCGGAAAGTAGGCGGAGCTTACTAATAGCCCCACCCTGCCCCTCCTCCTCACTGACACCCAGGGCTTAATGTGGACGTTTAATTAAAGATAAGGGTTGACTAGATTAAACTAAAGGACTGTTCTGTTTGGGGAGTTCAGTCCAAACAACACGACCACTGTTCAGCCCAAATGTTAACGGTCAGTCTGGTCACACACCGTCTGAACAACCTAGTGTTTTACAACAGTTTGGGAAAAAACTGTTACAATTTTAAAAAATGTGTACAAGAAATCCAAAAATTGAGAAATGGGTCTGTAGAAGCCAATAATGTAATAACAGTCAATAAAGTAATAAATTTGCCATTTTTAAAAAGTAACAGGCCTATAATGTAACAAAAGTCCTGAACCGATAATGTAATAACTTTTGGCCAATAATGTATAAATTATTGGATGGTTATTACGATATTTTCCTGGTAAAAAAAAAAAAAAAAAAAGCAAATGTAATAACTGAGCCAATAACGTAATAAGTTATAAGTAATTACATTATCAGTTCAGGACTTTTATTACATTATTGGCCTATTACATTTTAAAAATAGCAAATTTATTACGTTATCAGTCATTATTACATTATCGGCCGTTATTATGTTATTGGCTTCTACAGGGTCTGACAAAAATGTCAGATGGATGGAATTCCTGGTATTAGTAAATAAAGACTAGTATATACATACATACATTTATTTATTTTATTTTTTTTCCCATCAGATCCTAAACTTGCTGCTGTTCCTCAGTCAGCTGCTGCACCTGCTGGATGGACTCCAGTCCTTACAAGTAAAATCCTCTGATTCCAGAATCCAGTGACTCCATCTTTTGTCTCAGTGTGTATCAGAATGTTTCTATCATCTGTCACTGTGGTCATGGCTCAGAACCACAGGACGATATGCCCCCCCCCCCCATGTCCCTGACTAAAGCTGAAGAGGGGGGGGGTCCAATCAAACCCATCCCCATAGACTGATACAGAGACAGGAGTCTGGAAACCAGGACCAGGACTCTCCACCTGCTCTGGTCCATTACAGCCTGTGTGTGTGTGTGGGTGAACAGGAACCTGTGACTGATGGACCCCCCCCAACCCCCCCTCTGGGACACAGAGCATCTGTAAAGCACAGATAAGTGTGAGGGGGTCTGAGAGCAGGAGGACGTTCTAATGGAATTTCATTATCAGGACAACGGTGACGGACACAGAGGAGGGAAAGTTCTGCTGCAGCCGAGTCTGATCCAAGAGCTGACGGAGGGCTGAGGGGACGGATGAGGACAGAACCCAGGAATTAAATACAGAAAAAAAACAACAAGTCCAGACCGATCAGGACAGAACCCAGGAATTAAATACAGAAAAAAAAAACACTGGTAGTCAAGTCCAGACAGATCAAGACAGCACAGAGGAATTAACCCTTTCATGTATGAATTATGAGAACCGTAGTCAAGATTTTTTTTCTTGAGTGATTTTATTCCCCTTTAGGCATAAAAATTACATACCAACTGGAACTTTTTATATGAAACTATTTTTCATGGAGTTACGAAAATGTCCACTCAGCTGGACACCATGTGTTTAATTTATGAAGCAAAGAAGCATGTATTTAAAATGCAAAAACAAAGCGATAAACTGTGTGAAAAGTATGAAATAAAAACATTTTATTGCAGCTAATCTGATGTTTTCTCACATTTTATCATATTCTAATACTAGTTATTACTCACTTCATGGAGATAATATACAAAAAAACATTTTTATTTAAGAAAACTGTTAATTACAGTCTAATAACATTTAGCAATTGATTTCCACTCACACCTGTCAGTGCAGATCAGGTTTATCTAGAACAGCACAGTTACAGTACTGGTCTGAATGTCAGTGGATTATTATGGGATGGTGCATTAGTGTCCACTGTGTTGGCTGGTCTGGAACTAAAACAACCAAACCCATGAATATACAATAGAACAGCTGGAGAAGAACTGTCCACTGGACTGACCACTGGAGTGACCACTGTGCATGAAAGGGTTAAAGACAGAAAAAAAACAAGTCCAGATGGATCAGGACAGAACCAAGGAATTAAATACAGAAAAAACAAACACGTCCAGACCGACAGGCTTAAGCAGACACCATGAAATCCCCCATTTCCACAGAGGTTCAGTTCTGTAGAAGCAGACGTCTGTTTACTGATGTGTTCATCCTTTTACTGATATTTTCATCATGTTTACAGCATTTCCTTCTCATTCAGACCCTTTCAGTTACAGGACAAATGGAATCTACTGAACAAACGCAGTATGTGCTGATATTTGATCTAGAATTTAACCCAAATATTCCTCCGACATTTCAATTGATTCCACAAATATGCTTTTGAAATCTGTCACAAATCTGAATTCCCCTCAGAGGATTAAAGCCTGTTTGACGGAGCTGGGTTTGTAATCAGACAGACTTTGATTTGACTCACATGAGCTATTTTTAAAACCACTGCGAGTCTGAATATGAAGAAGAAGGAGAAGAAGAAGAAGAAGAAGAAGAAGAAGAAGAAGAAGAAGAAAAAGAAGAAGAAGAAGAAGAACAACAACAACAACAACAACAACAACAGAAGGATCCATGCCCAACAGTTCCAGTAGTTCCTGTTCTACTCTAACCTGAGTTCTGCTCCTCTACAGCAGCTAGGGCTGTTAGAAAAGATCACTTCTGCAATATATCACAATATTTCATTACACAATACTGTATGGATATCAAAAAGTACAATATTAAAAAGTATTGTATGGGTATTTTTAGGTATTTATTCAAATGCAGATATGGTGGAGGTTCATGTTTGGTTTTTGTTTTTTACAGTGTAGTTGAACCTGTCTTTGTGGTACTTACCTGATCATTACCAAATGATCTATTAAACAATATTTTTTTTTTTTGTTTGGTGTTCCTCAGGGGGGGCGTCGTGTACACATTGTATTCACACTACTTTTACTTTATGGAATATGGTCTAATAAATCGGACATGTTCTAGTGCATTTACCTTCTTTATTGTCATAGAAGTGCCTGATTCATAAAACCTCTGAACGTGTATGAACATCATAAGTGAGAAGTGACATCCTATAAATAGTGAATGTTCCACTAATGGAAGGCTGTGATTGGTCGGTCCAGCTGTCATCTCCCTTCATGGACAGATTCCATCCATCACATGAGAATGCAGCCGAACCCACAGTTGTGTTTTTACCGTTTAAAAAAAAACACATCCGTTGCCTTTGCTGAATGTGTTTCAGAGCCAGGGTTCTGCTAGCATCACTGAACGTCAGGGCCCCCGACACTGTCCCTGGGGGGCCCCGACACTGTCCCTGGGGGGCCCCGACACTGTCCCTGGGGGGCCCCGACACTGTCCCTGGGGGGCTCCGATACTGTCCCTGGGGGGCTCCGATACTGTCCCTGGGGGGCCCCGACACTGTGTGTGTACACAGTGGTGTTTTTTGTGTGTATTGTGTGTGTGTCCAGTGGTGTTTGTGTGTATTGTGTGTGTGTACAGTGGTGTTTGTGTGTATTGTGTGTGTGTGTGTGTGTACAGTGGTGTTTTTGTGTGTATTGTGTGTGTGTACAGTGGTGTTTGTGTGTGTGTACAGTGGTGTTTTTGTGTGTATTGTGTGTGTGTGTACAGTTGTGTTTGTGTGTATTGTGTGTGTGTGTGTACAGTGGTGTTTTTGTGTGTATTGTGTGTGTGTACAGTGGTGTTTGTGTGTATTGTGTGTGTGTGTACAGTGGTGTTTGTGTGTGTGTACAGTGGTGTTTTTGTGTGTATTGTGTGTGTGTGTACAGTTGTGTTTGTGTGTATTGTGTGTGTGTACAGTTGTGTTTGTGTGTATTGTGTGTGTGTGTACAGTGGTGTTTTTGTGTGTATTGTGTGTGTGTACAGTGGTGTTTGTGTGTATTGTGTGTGTGTGTACAGTGGTGTTTGTGTGTATTGTGTGTGTGTCCAGTGGTGTTTTTGTGTGTATTGTGTGTGTGTCCAGTGGTGTTTTTGTGTGTATTGTGTGTGTGTACAGTGGTGTTTGTGTGTATTGTGTGTGTGTCCAGTGGTGTTTGTGTGTATTGTGTGTGTGTCCAGTGTATTGTGTGTGTGTCCAGTGGTGTTTGTGTGTATTGTGTGTGTGTCCAGTGGTGTTTGTGTGTATTGTGTGTGTGTGTCCAGTGGTGTTTGTGTGTATTGTGTGTGTGTACAGTGGTGTTTGTGTGTATTGTGTGTGTGTACAGTGGTGTTTGTGTGTGTATTGTGTGTGTGTACAGTGGTGTTTGTGTGTATTGTGTGTGTGTCCAGTGGTGTTTGTGTGTATTGTGTGTGTGTACAGTGGTGTTTGTGTGTATTGTGTGTGTGTCCAGTGGTGTTTGTGTGTATTGTGTGTGTGTGTCCAGTGGTGTTTGTGTGTATTGTGTGTGTGTACAGTGGTGTTTGTGTGTATTGTGTGTGTGTACAGTGGTGTTTGTGTGTGTATTGTGTGTGTGTACAGTGGTGTTTGTGTGTATTGTGTGTGTGTCCAGTGGTGTTTGTGTGTATTGTGTGTGTGTCCAGTGGTGTTTGTGTGTATTGTGTGTGTGTCCAGTGGTGTTTGTGTGTATTGTGTGTGTGTCCAGCTGTAGTTGTGCAGATGGATCACAGGTTTAACAGAAAAACCAGACGTCCTAAACTTCAGTCCCCACTTTTCCTGCAGACTTCAGTGTAAAACTGAACACACAAACACAACATGTGTGACTTCTGTTCTGTGTTCCACCACATTAACACCATTATACATTCAAATGAAGGACAAAAGACTGCTAGCTCGATGCTAACATAAATGGGAAAATCCATAGACATGCTAACGATTAGCATCTTCAGATGGACTTCAGATTTCCAACGTCTTTTAATCTAAGAACAACAGTTTCCATCACAGACAGGTGTGACTGTTCATTAACACAACAGCTGAACATCAAACACTCACACACAAACGTTCTTTGTGTCCACACAAACACAATGACACACACGTGTCTGCTACTTCCTTCCATGTCTGAACTGACTACGGTAACACCCAAAGGACAAAACACACACCACTGACACTGATTACACCACCACAGGACCCCCTGTGACTGCTGAAACAACACAACAACACTGTGTGTGTGTGTAGTGTGTGATTGTCCAGCGTAATGAGAACCAGATTTGAATGTGAATAAATCTATTCCTTTGTCTTGACTCAAAGCGCTGCAGACAGGAAATGTCAACAATAGAAGCCACACCCCTTTGTGTGCCTTGGTATTGTCTGACCCCGCCCACCAACATCACTTGCCTTATGCTCATTGGCTGACAATGAGACTTCAATCAATTTATCTGATTTAAATGGACCGATCACCAGTGGAAAATTAGATCTAAACTTTAGCCTGTGTGTGTGTGTGTGTGTATGTGTGTGTGTGTGTGTGTGTGTGTGTGTGTGTGTGTGTGTGTGTGTGTGTGTGTGTGTGTGTGTGTGTGTGGTGTGAGTGCTGCTCCCATTATCACTAATTTCGTGCTAGTGAATATTTTTCTACGATCATGTCTGCGTCGAAGCGCGGGAGCAATGACAAACGAAGGGGAATATCACATCATTTATTGGCTTCATTCCACAAAATCTGCCCCTCAAAATGCAGGAAACAGTGTTTCAGAGAGTTAGACATTTACAAATTTTCTGGGGGAGGACGCCCCCAGACCCCCTACAAAACTCGCGGTGCACCACGTACGTGGTGCCCCTACGCTATGAAAACATCCTAGTGAGAACTCTGAGAGAGGAACTGTTGGTGCAGACCAGTGATGCAGACAGAACAGTGAAACTCCTGCACATGCTCAGTTCAGACCAGTGTGATGCAGACAGAACAGTGAAACTCCTGCACATGCTCAGTTCAGACCAGTGTGATGCAGACAGAACAGTGAAACTCCTGCACATGCTCAGTTCAGACCAGTGTGATGCAGACAGAACAGTGAAACTCCTGCACATGCTCAGTTCAGACCAGTGTGATGCAGACAGAACAGTGAAACTCCTGCACATGCTCAGTTCAGACCAGTGTGATGCAGACAGAACAGTGAAACTCCTGCACATGCTCAGTTCAGACCAGTGTGATGCAGACAGAACAGTGAAACTCCTGCACATGCTCAGTTCAGACCCAGCAGTGACGACGGTTCCAGCTTCACCGCATATTTGTGCCCCCTCGCCAAAAAGGAATTATGTCACGGAAGATTAGATATGATGAGGAAGAGCAAAGGGGAGTCACATCATCTAGAAGTGTCACAGTGATAAGAGAGAGAGGGGGAGGAGGGGATGGAGGACAGAGACGAGAGAGAGAGAGAGAGAGAAGTAGAGAGGGAGAGGGAGAGGGAGAGAGACAGAGAGAGAGGGGCTGAAACGGTACAGGAGGAAGAGACGAAAAAAAACAGACAAAACAAAAAGAAGGGAAGACAGAACACAGGTGTCAAACGTGGTCCAGGGGTCCAAACCGGACCACCAAAGGGTCCAAAACCACCCCCACTAAGGGTCCAAAACTGGACCATCACAGGGTCAAAACCGGCCCACCAAAGGGTCCAAAACCAGCCCACCAAAGGGTCCAAAACCACCCCCCCTAAGGGTCCAAAACTGGACCATCACAGGGTCAAAACCGGCCCACCAAAGGGTCCAAAACCAGCCCACCAAAGGGTCCAAAACCACCCCCCCTAAGGGTCCAAAACTGGACCATCACAGGGTCAAAACCGGCCCACCAAAGGGTCCAAAACCGGCCCACCAAAGGATCCAAAACCGGCCCACCAAAGGGTCCAAAACCAGCCCACCAAAGGATCCAAAACCAGCCCACCACAGGGTCCAAAACCAGCCCACCACAGGGTCCAAAACCAGCCCACCAAAGGATCCAAAACCAGCCCACCACAGGGTCCAAAACCAGCCCACCAACGGATCCAAAACCGGCCCATCAAAGGATCCAAAACCAGCCCACCAAAGGGTCCAAAACCGGCCCACCAAAGGATCCAAAACCGGCTCATCAAAGGGTCCAAAACCGGCCCACCAAAGGATCCAAAACCGGCCCACCAAAGGATCCAAAACCGGCCCATCAAACGGTCCAAAACCGGCCCACCAACGGATCCAAAACCAGCCCACCACAGGGTCCAAAACCAGCCCACCACAGGGTCCAAAACCGGCCCACCAAAGGATCCAAAACCGGCCCACCAAAGGATCCAAAACCGGCCCATCAAAGGGTCCAAAACCGGCCCCATTAACAAAAAAATGGCCTTTTTTAACAGTATCATGCTATGTGGTGACATCATGTGGTGATCGTCGTATCATATGTCCATGTTCTTGCCCACACACAGGCCTAAACCTGAGACAGGATGAAACTGCAGTGAAGAAAGGAGACACAAATACAGTGTTAGAGATTTTTCCATTTAATCCTGCACCCGCCCCCACCCCCCCCACACACCAGCTTACAGATGTTATCGTGTAAACACACACACAAACACAGAGGTAATTCAACAAATGTGCTCACAGACACAACCCTCTATCGTCCACCTGTCCATCTGTCCACCTGTCCACCTGTCCATCTGTCCATCTGTCCACCTGCAGCAGTAAATGCAGCAGTGACCTGCATGTATTTGTGTCTGCAAAAGTCCAATTTACCAACATCAGCACCAACACAAACACAAACCAGAGCACATTCCATCATGAGTGGAACAGTTAACCCATCTGTGTCCTGCCCTGTCCTGTGTCCTGACCCCCTCCCCCACCTGTCTGGATGGACGTCCTCGGCCTCACCACTGTGGATGGGCCTCCTCGCCCCTGCCTGTCTCATCCAGCGGGATGGACCCCCCATGTGTCCACCCTACTGCATCCTTGTAGACTAGAACTACATCTGCAAATGGACGTCCATCAGTCCTGGTGCATCTATAGCCTGTCCGTCCATGGGAGTGGATCTCTCCTTCACTGTGGTTCTCCCCGAGGTTTCTCCCTTTTCCCACTGGGTTTTGAGTTTTTCCTTGCCGAGAAGGAGGGTCTAAGGACGGGGGATGCCCTGGACACTACTCATTTTCTTGCTGTTCATTTGACTGTTGTTTACTCTAACTGACTCTGTAAAGCCCTTTGAGATAACCTTGTTGTGATATTGGGCTATACAAATAAAGTTGAATTGAATTGAATTGAATTAACAGCAGGTCCGGTTTATCAGCCCATCAGAGGAGGAGTCCACAGACTATCCAAACACTGACACACAAACATCTGACTGAACAACAGCACATGGACCACAAGAAAAACTGAGGAGCTCTGGCATTTAAAGCAGAAAAACAGAAGAAAGCACAGGATTATTGATCTGAAACAGTTTACAGCTGAACTGACCAACTTTAACTGTCAGTGATCATTAAACATGTTTGTGTTTGTGCAGTCCAACCAGTAGTTTAGTCAGAGAAGATGTCTGAAGAAACTAGTAAGGAAGACGAAGATGAACACAGCACCTTCACAACAGCTCAATAAAATAAAAATGTGTGTGTGTGTGTGTGTGGGGGGGGGGGTTCTAAGGGTTCTCAGATTGACTGGAAATAAAAGCATATGCACAGTTTTACTTTAAAGGAAAGAGAAAAGAGACGAACTCAGCCTGTCTGAGGAAAGAGTGGACGATACTGTATGTGACACTGGACTGACACTGGACTGACAGGACTGACACTGGACTGACAGGACTGACACTGGACTGACACTGGACTGACACTGGACTGACACTGGACTGGCAGGACTGACACTGGACTGACAGGACTGACACTGGACTGACACTGGACTGGCAGGACTGACACTGGACTGACACTGGACTGACACTGGACTGGCAGGACTGACACTGGACTGACAGGACTGACACTGGACTGACACTGGACTGGCAGGACTGACACTGGACTGACAGGACTGACACTGGACTGACACTGGACTGACACTGGACTGGCAGGACTGACACTGGACTGACACTGGACTGACACTGGACTGGCAGGACTGACACTGGACTGGCAGGACTGACACTGGACTGACAGGACTGACACTGGACTGACACTGGACTGGCAGGACTGACACTGGACTGACACTGGACTGACAGGACTGACACTGGACTGACACTGGACTGACACTGGACTGGCAGGACTGACACTGGACTGACACTGGACTGGCAGGACTGACACTGGACTGACACTGGACTGGCAGGACTGACACTGGACTGACACTGGACTGACAGGACTGACACTGGACTGACACTGGACTGGCAGGACTGACACTGGACTGACACTGGACTGGCAGGACTGACACTGGACTGACAGGACTGACACTGGACTGACACTGGACTGGCAGGACTGACACTGGACTGGCAGGACTGACACTGGACTGACACTGGACTGGCAGGACTGACACTGGACTGACAGGACTGACACTGGACTGACAGGACTGACACTGGACTGGCAGGACTGACACTGGACTGACACTGGACTGGCAGGACTGACACTGGACCGACACTGGACTGACACTGGACTGGCAGGACTGACACTGGACTGACACTGGACTGACACTGGACTGACACTGGACTGGCAGGACTGACACTGGACTGACAGGACTGACACTGGACTGACACTGGACTGGCAGGACTGACACTGGACTGACAGGACTGACACTGGACTGACACTGGACTGGCAGGACTGACACTGGACTGACAGGACTGACACTGGATTGACAGGACTGACACTGGACTGACACTGGACTGACAGGACTGACACTGGACTGGCAGGACTGACACTGGACTGACACTGGACTGACAGGACTGACACTGGACTGACACTGGACTGGCAGGATTGACACTGGACTGACGGGACTGACACTGGACTGACACTGGACTGGCAGGACTGACACTGGACTGACAGGACTGACACTGGACTGACACTGGACTGACACTGGACTGGCAGGACTGACACTGGACTGGACTGACACTGGACTGGCAGGACTGACACTGGACTGGCAGGACTGACACTGGACTGACACTGGACTGGCAGGACTGACAGGACTGACACTGGACTGACACTAGACTGACACTAGACTGACACTGGACTGGCAGGACTGACACTGGACTGGCAGGACTGACACTGGACTGGCAGGACTGACACTAGACTGACACTGGACTGACAGGACTGACACTGGACTGACACTGGACTGGCAGGACTGACACTGGACTGACAGGACTGACACTGGACTGACACTGGACTGGCAGGACTGACACTGGACTGACAGGACTGACACTGGACTGACACTGGACTGGCAGGACTGACACTGGACTGGCAGGACTGACACTGGACTGACAGGACTGACACTGGACTGGCAGGACTGACACTGGACTGACACTGGACTGGCAGGACTGACACTGGACCGACACTGGACTGACACTGGACTGGCAGGACTGACACTGGACTGACACTGGACTGACACTGGACTGACACTGGACTGGCAGGACTGACACTGGACTGACAGGACTGACACTGGACTGACACTGGACTGGCAGGACTGACACTGGACTGACACTGGACTGACAGGACTGACACTGGACTGACACTGGACTGGCAGGACTGACAGGACTGACACTGGACTGACACTGGACTGGCAGGACTGACACTGGACTGACACTGGACTGGCAGGACTGACACTGGACTGGCAGGACTGACACTGGACTGACAGGACTGACACTGGATTGACAGGACTGACACTGGACTGACACTGGACTGACAGGACTGACACTGGACTGGCAGGACTGACACTGGACTGACACTGGACTGACAGGACTGACACTGGACTGACACTGGACTGGCAGGATTGACACTGGACTGACGGGACTGACACTGGACTGACACTGGACTGGCAGGACTGACACTGGACTGACACTGGACTGACACTGGACTGACAGGACTGACACTGGACTGACACTGGACTGACACTGGACTGACAGGACTGACACTGGACTGGACTGACACTGGACTGGCAGGACTGACACTGGACTGGCAGGACTGACACTGGACTGACACTGGACTGGCAGGACTGACACTGGACTGACACTGGACTGGCAGGACTGACAGGACTGACACTGGACTGACACTAGACTGACACTAGACTGACACTGGACTGGCAGGACTGACACTGGACTGGCAGGACTGACACTGGACTGACAGGACTGACACTGGACTGACACTGGACTGACACTGGACTGACAGGACTGACACTGGACTGACACTGGACTGACAGGACTGATACTGGACTGACACTGGACTGGCAGGACTGACACTGGACTGACAGGACTGACAGTGCAAACTGGGATCAGCCCCAAGTAAATACAGAGTTAGTATTTGTGTCAGACAGACATTAGTTCACTGTGCTTGTGCTAGGAAAATGAAAGATCCAGCCACTGTGGCTACATTAGTAGAAATGAGTGTAGCCACAAACAGCCACAGCCGGTCTGGGTCCAGTCTGGGTCCGGTTTGGGGCCAGTCTTGGTCCAGTCAGGTCCAGTCTGGGTCGAGTCAGGTCCAGTCTGGGTCCGGTCTGGGTCCGGTCTGGGTCCAGTCTGGGTCCAGTCTGGGTCCGGTCTGGGTCCGGTCTGGGTCCGGTCTGGGTCCAGTCTGGGTCCAGTCTGGGTCCGGTCTGGGTCCAGTCTGGGTCCAGTCTTTTTCCTGCATTCTGGTGCATCTTGAGTTTAAAAATCTGTTCAATCGGGCTTCAGTTTTATACAAAAAAAAATCATAAAAAATTAACTGAAGTCAACATTTTCATCTAAACTATTTTTATTTCTAATCTAATGTATAACAAAACAATAAATGATAGACTTATAAATACAATTATTCTGATGTTCATGAGATTCAATATGAGATTCAATATAAAATAAATTTATCAGTGAGACATGATTTATCATAAAGTCATTTGGTTATTAAATATGAACAGATATGGACTCTGGAAATTATTTTATTTAGACTAGAAAGTCCTCCTGCCCAGACTAGAATGGACATGGACTGATTACTAATTTAAACTTAGATATCAGATAACTGACTTCTTTTCAACTCTTGGACGGTGGACAGATCCATAGAGTGGATCACCACAGGTGTTTTCAGCCTCCTGACCCCCATCCTTTGGCTCTACGGCCCTGGTGTCTGCAGCAGCTGGGGCTTCTGACAGTTTTTCACTTTTCACACACACTTTTTTCCAGACCGAGTATGAGTACTTACATTTGAGTACTTGTCGATAACGAGTACCGATCTGAGTCCTTAATAATCCCATTCCAGTTGTTAGTTCCTTTTGTAAATGTGCTTTATTGTCGTTGTCATTAGTCTGACTGGAACAAAGTGCTGCTACTGACATTTAATGTGTTGGAATGAGCGTTTGTCAGTTAATCCACCAGGGGGCACCGCTCTGAATTAACCATACTAGACAAATACCACGAAGAAGAGGAAAGTTTAATGAAGAAGAAGAAGAAAGTCAGTAATACCAAACCTGTAGACGACAGAGGGAACACTAGTGTGATACTAATGTTGCAGCGTTCTCTCTGGTAAGGTTTAAAAGTTTAGCTTCAGCAGGAAGAGAAAAGACAAATGAGTGAGAGGTTTGGTTTGCACTTCCGCTGGTGGAGGTCTGCACTGCTCCGTACCCCTCTGTGTCTGGGTACTCATCCACCATCAATATACTGACAGATGTTGTACATGATGAAATGAGCTAGCGGTAACTTCCCACAAGTGACGTGTTCGTGTGAATTCGTAAAAAATTGGAAACGTTGAGGTGAGTTGGATCGCTCTCAGCAGCGCTCTTCAATAGTGGAGACCGCATTTGTTATTTTCCTTGGTTATCGCTCGGACATTTTCGATCACAGATGTAAGCTGGTTGATTTTACTAAAAAATACCTTGGCCACTGTGGCTACACGGGTTGAAAACAACTTCGCCAACCAGGAAAATGCATCGCCAATAGAGATGTGGAGATAGGCTAGCACAAACCTGGGTTCATTCTATGGGTCATCCAACAGTCCGATCACAGCCAAACTACATAAAGGTTCATGTGTGATCATGTCAGAATATCAAAGAGGAAATCAAAGACTGGGACTCATGTTAAATCACTCAAATTATTATGTTCCAACATTGAGAGAGTAGACGGTCAGACCCAGTATCATCCTCCTGTCACACAGACTTCCTGTTGACTCCCCAGTGTTAGACCATCCTCTGGTCCAACAGCTGAGGATGCCCATCAGACCTGCATGGGTCTGTGCTGACCCGAGTCAGACCGGCATGGGTCTGTGCTGACCCGAGTCAGACCGGCAAAGGTCTGTACTGACCCGAGCCAGACCGGCAAAGGTCTGTACTGACCCGAGCCAGACCGGCAAAGGTCTGTACTGACCCGAGCCAGACCGGCATGGGTCTATACTGACCCGAGTCACCAGAGGACAGAGAGAGGACAATCAGTGGAGTCAATGATCGACTGGACCGACTAATAAATGTTCTGACAGACATTAAGAATGGTTAAAAGTTGGGTTAATTATCTGTGTGAGATAAACAAAGATTTATGCAACTGTTAATGCAGCTGTCCACAATAATCTAATATAAGATTATTAAATCCTGTGTAGATCAGTGTTCTGATTTCATATATCAGCCAATATCAGATATCAGCCAATATAATGAATATCAGCTTTTTTTTAGCCTTCAATATTGGCATCGGCCCCGAAAATCCCATATCAGTCGGGCTCTAATGTCCATGATCTGATCCATGGACCACATACTAGACCCACGTGGGACTAGTATGTGGTCCAGCTTGTCTTCATGTTTACTGTTCTTCTGACTCATTGAGTGACAGACTCAGAGCAGAACCACAGGCTCGTTCCTTAATTGCTCTCTTTTTATTATTCTTCCTCTGTTTTTATTCTTGTACAAACCCAAACCCAGCAGAGCCTGAACCAGTGAACACTGCCCCACTGAGTCCTCATTACCTTCCTCCAGTTCCACCTGTGGACTGGTTCTGACTGTTTGGACCACATCCATGGTTCTAATCAGACAAACCCAGTCCACCTGCTGCTGCTGAACACACACACACACACCTACACCTGTTACTACACACACTGGGAAACTGTCGTGACGCATTTACCAAAGAAAAAGTTATTATGACTAATTTCACAAACAAAGACTTAAAAAATACATGTTCCAGCTGCACTTTTTAGTCCCTTTGTTTCTACTTTTGCTTCTAAAACTCTCCTGTGTGCAGTGGATTTATGAACAGATGTACAGTCGAACTGTTCAAAGGAAACATTCACAGACACAGGTCACTGTAAAACACTGGGAAATATATCTGGAACTATACATGTAAGCTCAAATGTGCTCACAGCTCTTCTGTGTGTCTGTGTTCATATTAAATATTAAATCGGTTTATATAAAATTAAATATAAACCAATATATATGTGTGTGTGTGTGTGTGTGTGTATATATATATATATGTTTCTGATAAATTCCCGATTTTTACTGCAAAGGAGGCTATGTTTTTGCCACAGTTTGTTTGTTTGTTTGCAAGACAACTGAAAAAAAGTTATGGATGAATTTTCATGAAATTTTCAGTAAATGCTGATACTGGCACAAGGAAGAAATGATTAAATTTTGGTGGTGGTGGGGGGGGGTTGGGATCTGTCTTGGTGGAGGTCTGCACTCTCTGAGTGCTTTTCTAGTTTTCCTCTAAAAACTCCATTTTCCATTTCATGGAAGGTGTGTTAATTCAATTGATTGTAATCAGATTACTGCTGTTATCTAGGGCCAGTTTCCTTCACTGATTTGATTTCCATTCATAAGGTTCTGAATCAATTAATCACAATTTGATTCAATTCAATTCAATATTGATTGATTCAGTTTCATTTACTGACACCAAAGTACAGTTTTGAACTGTAATCTGATTATTTGAGTACTGCAGACATGACACACATCAGTACTGGGATCAATACTGATATTAGAAAGGACATAAATCTGACATTTCATCAGTCAACAGATGAATCTGCTCTGAAACAATGAACACAAACAGTACCATGTTTGTACAGTGGCCCCGCCCCCTGAAGCAGAATCATGTTGGGCCCTTGGTACACTGGGGTGGGGGGGGGGTCGTACAGTGTCCATTGTGGTTCATCCTACTATATAATGTACATTTCGGCCCTGACTCCTGTCCGGTGTCTGTCCCATCGATGTCCGATCGATGTTGCAAACATGGGACACGGGGGGGCGTTTGGGCACAATGACGCTGTTACACCACGGGGGGGCGTTTGGGCACAATGATGCTGTTACACCACGGGGGGGCATTTGGGCACAATGACGCTGTTACACCACGGGGGGGCGTTTGGGCACAATGACGCTGTTACACCACGGGGGGGCGTTTGGGCACAATGACGCTGTTACACCACGGGGAGGCGTTTGGGTGCAATGACGCTGTTGCACCACAGGAGGGCACTGTCATACAAGGAACCACGGGTACAATGACACTAATACTTACTATAAACTGTTTGAGTACAGTGTGGGTCAGTATTACCCATCATGCCTCTGGTGTGTACTTACTATAAACTGTTCGATGTCCCGGTCCAGTCCTACGTTGGGCAGGTCTGGCATCATGTGTGCCACCACTTTGAACCCAGCGTCCTTGGACAGGTGGAAGGACTCACAAACAGCCCTGACGGTGTGTCCTCTGGGGACACAGACAAACACAAGGACATGAGGACGGGTCCAACTGTACATCTGTTACATTTGTCCATCTGTCCACCCCCGCCCCCCCCCCCCCCCCTGTCCTCCACACTTGGTGGTGTACTGGCCCCCCCACTCCCACCCCATCCCTGTTGGTGTCGTCCGTCCCCCCCCCCCCCCCAGACCTGTTGGTGTCCCGGGCCACGTCCTCGTACACACTCTGGACTCCTATCTCCAGGCGGGTGCAGCCGTACCCCAGCATGTCACTGAGGTGTCTCTTCAGACAGTAGTCTGGACGAGTCTCTATGGTGATTCCAACACATTTAGTGGAACTGCGCTCAGAGTATCTGCAGGATGGACAGACAGACAGACAGACAGACAGACAGAGTCAGTCAGTTCTCCTCCTGTTGAATGTTTTTTTTATTCTTGTGTCTTGCATATACACATGTCCAGCCCTTCCATGGGTTTATAAGACACCATAAATACAAACCACAGATCAAATACCAGACAATAGACACAATAGATATGAACTAAACAAAGTACTGACCAATTGAAACAAACACATCTGCAGCTTTTTCCAGGCTTTACAAACAAATAATGCTAATTTAAATACATCTGAACTAAACAACCATCTCATCTGGTCCTCATCAGAGCTCCAGAACATACACGTCGTCAAACACACAGGCTCTCAGTTCATCACAGACGACAATACAAAAGAACATGGGATTCATTTTCCACTTCCCCCGGATCACACAATCCAAAGTCTGTTTTCTTCTGGGGTTTGGGTCAATCTGCCAGTTTCTAAGGCCAAGGGAAGGATTCCTGTACGCAACTGAGCAATCAGGGACCTTTGGTTCCTGCTCAGATTAGCACTGACATAAAACTGTGTTTTCTATGTATTTTTTAGTTGAATGTACACTACCAGTCCACAGTTTGGACTCCCCTTCTCATTTAACTGACCACAGATGGACCACAGATGTCCAACCAGTGCTCAGCTTCACTGGGAACTCCTTCAGACTGTTGGAAAACATGTCAGGTGACTACCTCATGAAGCTCAATGAGAGAATGACAAGAATGTGCAAAGCAATAAAAAAAGCAAAATGTGGCTATTTTGAGGAATCTAAAATATAAAACATATTCTGAGTTATGTCACACTTTTTTTACTCCATAATTTCATATGTGTTCATTCATAGTCTCGATGCCTACAATGGAAATAGTCATGAAAATAAAGAAAATCCTGGTGAGTCCAAACTTCGGACTGGCAGTGTATGTTTGCAGCTTCAGTTTAGTCTGGATTAACATTAGGTTAGCTCTGATCTTATTAATGCTACATGAAAGGAAGTTGTGAAATATATACTGAAGTTGTGCTTCTGCAGACCTGTTTGTGTGTTCCCTAAAACCCTTCTGTCTCTGAACATCATCTTCTTAATAATAATAATAATAATAATAAGTGTGTTTTAATTTGACTGAAGGCTGTTCATGAACACCACAGATTTCTGGGATCATTTAACAAACATCACTTTGCATGCTGGGAGTTTGCACGACTCATTATGTCGACAGTTAACATTAACCTCCCATTAAGGACACACTAATGTAAGAAGAAAAGATGTTTGGAATGAGAGAAAAAATAAATGAGAAATTAATGAGTGTTTGCTTTTGCAGCAAAATCAAGTTAAATGCCTCAATCATTCATAGATTTATCGGTTCTGTCTGTCTGGGGGGGGGGGGGGGGTCCATCACCATGGCAACAGAAGGTTCAGATACAGACACCGTGGAACAAATCTGACCTGTTTTATTTTTTTATGTTATTTCTTCCCAGTCGCTCCTGTCCAGTGGGTGGGTCACATAATAAAACCAAGGCTCCAGGGCTGATTGTAAATCTGTTGGTTGTGATTGGACAGCTGATACCGACACTGACCATGTGACTGAAGCCGACAGTTTATCTTAAATGTACAAACACGGTTCTAGTCTGACTGTTGAACTGAAACATGAACATATAAATCAAGCTCCACGATTGTGGAACCTCCTCCTGCCTCAGTCCAGGAGGAGACACCCTCTGTCTGTTTCAGAGGAGGAGACACCCTCTGTCTGTTTCAGAGGAGGAGACACCCTCTGTCTGTTTCAGAGGAGGAGACACCCTCTGTCTGTTTCAGAGGAGGTTCCAAACGCTCCTTCAGATGAATCCTATCGTTAGTTCAGCTCAGGCTGATCTGAGTTCTGCTGATACAGGCTGAGACTGAAGGACACTGAGCTCTGATCTGAGACGCAAACTCTGGCACCTCCTCTCTGCTCCTCCTCCTCCTCTATGACCTCCTCTCTGCTCCTCCTCCTCTATGACCTCCTCTCTGCTGCTCCTCCTCTATCACCTCCTTTCTGCTCCTCCTCCTCTATGACCTCCTCTCTGCTCCTCCTCCTCTATCACCTCCTTTCTGCTCCTCCTCCTCTATGACCTCCTCTCTGCTCCTCCTCCTCCTCTATGACCTCCTCTCTGCTCCTCCTCCTCTATCACCTCCTTTCTGCTCCTCCTCCTCTATGACATCCTCTCTGCTCCTCCTCCTCTATCACCTCCTCTCTGCTCCTCCTCCTCTATCACCTCCTCTCTGCTGCTCCTCCTCCTCCTCTATGACCTCCTCTCTGCTCCTCCTCCTCCTCTATGACCTCCTTTCTGCTCGTCCTCCTCTATGACCTCCTCTCTGCTGCTCCTCCTCCTCCTCTATGACCTCCTCTCTGCTCCTCCTCCTCTATGACCTCCTCTCTGCTGCTCCTCCTCCTCCTCCTCTATCACCTCCTCTCTGCTCCTCCTCCTCCTCTATGACCTCCTCTCTGCTCCTCCTCCTCCTCTATTACCTCCTCTCTGCTCCTCTTTCCCTCTGTCCTTTTCTCTCCTAATTCTCTCTCCTGTTTACGCCCCAGTGAATACATGTTACTGACTTGACTTCTTCCCTGGAGTCTTTGTGCTTTATCGCCTCACAGGTTTTCCCTGGATCCTCACAGGTTTTCCCTGGATCCTCACAGGTTTTCCCTGGATCCTCTCTGGACCTGCTGCTGTGCTCCTCCTCTCTTCTCCATATAGTTCTCATAGTGTTTATTCTATAGTTCCATAGATGTTCTACTTCACTTTTCTGTGCATCAGTTCCATCCAAGTGTCTCCCCCTACCTCCCCCCTTCTCCCTCTCTCCCCCAGTCTCTCTCTCTCTCTGCTGTTAAATGTATTTTTTCCTTCCTCTCTCTCTCTCCTCTCACTAGTGTTTGTATGTTTCTATAAATTGTCTTCAGTCTGCTTTGGCCTAACTCTAGATGTAAAGTGTCATCACAGAACTTTTGTTGTGATTTGACGTTATAGAAATAAACTTTGATTTGATAAATGTTTTCAGTATTTGATGTGAACTGGAACCTGGACATCAGACTGACAGACCCAGTGTGTTTAATGGGTTTACAGTTCCATAGACGACTTCTTCTTCTTCTTCTTCTTCTTCATCCAGGGCTCCTTCAGTCATTGCCGCCCCCCCCCAGAGCCTTCAGACTCCAACAGCAGATACTCAGATACTTCAGACTCTGCACGACAACTTGTTTTGAGTCACTGATTGAAATGGTCAGAACACAACCCATTGAACACTCATCTGAGCGCGCTCCGTAGCTCTCGCTCATTTTCTCCAGTCCAGCTGCCGCAGTGACCATTAGCCCCCCCCCCCCATATTCCCTCTGATTCAGTCTGTGCTGTATCTGCTGGCAGTAAATGTCCATCTTTTACAGTCTGCTGGCTGATTTACACCAATTACAGCAGTGGATGCTCCACACACAGAGGAGTGTGATCAGCGTGGATGAAATGAATCAATAAAAACTCTATTATCTGAGGTGATTATCTGCAGGAGTCGTGCTGAGGCCATCAGATCAGAGCTGGATGAGCACGCTGAGAAGCAGACGTGAGCGTCATACCGCCACGCAGGATTATAAAAAAACAGATACAGGAGCATACGGGGACGGGGGGGGGCAGCACACCCACGTGCCCCCCCCTTAAACCACTCTGCGTCAGCCACATTTACCCCGGTCTAAGCATCTGAGCATACACACCAAGGTTATTATCGTAAACAAAAACTAACCAAATGACCAAAACTACAACTGTAAAAACATTTTCATTAACTGAAATAAATAAAATTATAATTAAAAGAAAAAAAACAAGCCAAAAAAATCTTGAATTAGGCAAAAAAAATTTTGAATGAAGTAAAAAAAAAAAAAAGGATGTGGGATGTTTTTGCAAAGTCAAAAATTCCACAGTCTTGAATTGAATTAAGCAAATAAATAAATAAATAAATAAATTAGCTTGAATTAAGGAAAAAATGTCGAATTAAGCAAAAACAAAATCTTCAATTAAGTAAAATAAAATCTTGAATTAAGCAAAAATTAATCTTGAATTAAGCAAACAAAAATAAAAAAATAAATAAAAAATCTTGAATTAAGCAAAAAAAAAAAAAAAAAATTCTTGAATTAAGCCAAAAAAAATCCTAAATTTAGCAAAAAATCTTGAATTAAGCAAAAAATCTTCAATTAACAACTTCAAATGTTTCTCTTTGTTTTAGTGCAAAAAATAACATTAAATTATGGAAATACTGACATTTCCAAATTATCCTGCAATAATAAAATGTGAATAACCTGAACAAATATGACCAACCTGAAATGTCTAAAGCCCATGGGATGTTTTTGCAAAGTCAAAAATTCCACAGTCTTGAATTGAATTAAGCAAAACAAAAATAAATAGCTTGAATTCAGGGAAAAATGTTGAATTAAGCAAAAAAAAATCTTAAATTTAGCAAAAAATCTTAAATTTAGCCAAAAAATCTTGAATTATAAAAGTATCTTCATAATATAATGTTTTGTTTTTTTTTCACTCAAACACAGACATAAATGTGCAGTTGTCATTCTTTCTGGGTTCTTCTGTTCTTATTTGACTGGTTGGGTCCACTGCAGATCAGATCAGACTGAATATGGAACCTGACAGAACAGGAGTTTAGAACCCTGTCCTGTATTAGATGTCCAAACTCCTCTGCTTTCGCCTTTATCAGACTGAACCCTCCTGACAAATAAACAAAGCTCCTGGACTGGACTCTAGAGCCATTATTCAGTCCGATCACCTGGATGATGTGGTCAACAAACGGCCGCTTCTCTGACTGTGACTTTTTTTCAGACTCATCTGTAAAGTGTCTTCTGTGTCATATATTTATTACTCAGCCTGTGCCCAGTTCCATTCAGATACGCCTAAACTCACTGAAGTCACAAATCAATGCGTGAAAGTGAAGAGTCTGCACTCCAGTATTTATTTATTGACCTGCTGGGTTCACAACGGCTCCATTTAGCACTGTAATCTGTGGACGCTGTGGACACAGCAGATCCTACAGGAGTTAAAGGTCCAGGGGTGGACCCAGGTCACAACACATTTACAAACTACACTATAAATAATAGAGAACGTAAAGGTGGAAACTCAGAACTAATGTGGAGACGGAATTAGTTATAGACGGAACTAATTCAGTGGGAATTCCAACAGGTTGTGTAAATCCACTGGATTTGTGTCCAAATGAATGTACAGATAGTTGATCATCAGCTGGAGGGTTCAAATTCAAACTGTCTGAATTATTAGAGTCCAAATACACAAAGAAATTAACAAAACCCTATGAAAATCTAGCAAAATAATGAACAAAACTGAACAAAACTCGAGCAAAAATATAAACAAAATCAGGCAAAATAATGACAAAAATGAACAAAACCGAACAAAAATCCAGCAAAATAAAGAAAAAAAATTTAAAAAACTGAACAAAAATCGAGTAAAATGACAAAAATGAACAAAACTGAACAAAAACCGAGCAAAATAATGAAAAAAAAAAGAAAAGAACTGAACAAAAATTTAATAAAATGACAAAAATGAACAAAACCGAACAAAGACTGAGCAAAATAATGAAAAAAATTGAGAAAACTGAAAAAAATTAAGCAAAAAAAAAAAAGAATGAAATGAACAAAAACGAAGAAAAATCGAGCAAGATAATGACAAAAACTCAGCCCTTCACATGTTGAATTACACACCCATTTGATGTGTGTTCATCCTTTGGCTGTTTATTGTAAAGTGTCTGTGAATACTTAGAAAAGCACTATAGCAAACCAATATTATTATTATTATTATTATTATTATTATTATTATTATTATTATTATTATCATTATTATTATTAACGATGTTCTGACGTTTGTGTAAGAACACAAATCCAGAATCCATGTCATATCCTAGAAGCCCTGTGGACTGGTCCAGCCACAGTCCAGTACTAGAGCTCCCTCTGCTGGACACTGTGGTGCATGTGTCCAAATGTGGGCCAACACACAACAACTGTCGGAATGAAGAACCCAACGA
The DNA here is from genome assembly GCF_902148855.1 of Sphaeramia orbicularis. Classification (NCBI taxonomy): domain Eukaryota; kingdom Metazoa; phylum Chordata; class Actinopteri; order Kurtiformes; family Apogonidae; genus Sphaeramia; species Sphaeramia orbicularis. The sequence continues at coordinate 442,994 of NW_021941442.1, read as the reverse complement.
GCGCACGCACACAAATGAAGTCTGTTCACAGAAGCTCCAGCCAAAGCACCGGAACACATCTGTCCAACTGAGTTCAGTTCAGGTTCACAGACAGATGAATATTTTATATCAAGTGGGCCGGACCAGTCAAATAGAAGAAAAAATAGCAGGATACCAACTGATAAGGTGAGTTTGACAGCCCTGCTTTAGGGAACGGCTCCAAGTCTGGACACATTCACAGTCTGGACTCCAACCGCTGATGACGACAAACAATTATGGAGAAATACTGGAGAAATGTTGGACTGAAGTCTGGACCTGATATGAACAACTGAGGAGATGGAACCAGTTAGAGACGCAACTAATGAAGAAGGAATTCAAATGAAAGAAAACAAATGAAAATTGAACAAAATAATGAAAAAAATGAACAAAACCGAACAAAAATCGAGCAAAATAATGAAAAAATGAACAAAATTGATCTGTGCAAATGTTGTCAGTAGTTATAAAATGTAACTAATGAATCAGAAATTCCAACAGGTTGTGTAAATCCAATGGATTTGTGTCCAGATGAACGTACAGATAGTTTAGTTCAAATTCAAACTGTCTGAACTATTAGCGTCCAAATACACACAGAACTGAACCCCAGACTAAGAACAGACGCTTTACATTATCATGAACCATTTCACCTCCTCAGACTCAGGTAACGTCTGCACACTACCAGCTTTTTTTGGTTCTTTTTATTCAATCAGTGCCTACATTGGAAACATAATGATGCAACAGTTTTTTCAGATGCAGTTTCTACAATTTAGATGGAATGTCCTTTGTGGTGGACAGTTTTCTTTTGTTTTTTTTGTATATAGTTGTGAAACTCTGGTCCACAAATGTGGACAGAAAACCCCCCGCTGGGTCTGAGGAGGATAAAGCAGATCCAAACGCACACTAAAGCCAGAACATCAGCAGTCTGTCCACGTGTGTTCTCACCTGACGGCCTCGTCCACGCTGTTGGACGTGTGTCCGGACAGGGCGTCGTGCAGGTTCCGGATAAAATAGTCCCTGTAGTCCTCAGGCAGAGCCATGAAAGTCCCGCCCATCACGATGAACTCCACCTTATCCACACTGTGTCCCAGCTGCTTCAGCTGTCAATCAAACACAAGACACACGGCATTGGTTCATTTGGGACAAACACAAACAGACACAAGGGCTGTGTATCAGCCCTCGTTTGAAGTTGTTCATTCAAGCTTTTTTTTTTTTACTTAATTCAAGATTTTTTTTTTTACTTAATTCAAGATTTTTTTTTTTTTTTTTGCTTAATTCAAGATTTTTTTTTTTTTACTTAACTCAAGATTTTTTTTGGCCTAATTGAAGATGTTTTTTACTTAAATGAAGATTTTTGCTTAATTAAAGATTTTTTAAATTTAATTCAAGATTTCTTTTTTTTGGCTTAATTCAAGATTTTTTTGACTTAATTCAAGATTTTTTTTTGACGTAATTCAAGATTTTTTTTTGACTTAATTAAATATTTTTTTTTACTTCATTGAAGATTTTTGCTTAATTGAAGATTTTTTGCTCAATTGAAGAATTTTTGCTTAATTCAAGGGATTTTTTTTGGCTTGATTCAAGATTTTTTTTTCTTAATTCAAGATTTTTTTGCTTAATTTAAGATTCTTTGCTTAATTCAAGATTTTCTGCTACATTCAAGGGATTTTTTGTCTTAATTCAAGATTTTTTTTTACTTAATTGAAGATTTTGTTTTGCTTAATTCAAGATTTTTTTTTCTAATTTTAAGCGTTTTTTTTTTTTTTTTTTCTTAATTCAAGATTTAGTATGTAATTTTGTGTTTTGAAGTAAAGCTGTGAACCTCTTGTCCACTCCAGAGGACACACATGTGTTGGTGTCTGAGGAGGACACAGTGAGGCCTGGACACAGTGTTCAAAGAGTCCACTGACCTGTTCCACCCGATGTCTGGTCTGAAGGTACGGGTCATACCGGGCCCGGATGGCTCTCATGGATGTGGGCTAGGACCACGGAGACAAAGAGACACACATCAGAACCATGGACATGGAGGACACAGACGTCCAACCACAACCAAACAACTGGGTCAGATTTAGGACCACACGACAGTGGTCCGGGTCAGATTTAGGACCACATATGACAGTGGTCCGGGTCAGATTTAGGACCACACATGACAGTGGTCCGGGTCAGATTTAGGACCACACATGACAGTGGTCAGTATACCCAGTGTATCCAGTATACCCAGTCTAATTCCTTACCTCATATCCAGTATAGGACTGTGTGGAGTATTCAAAGTCAGAGTCTGGACCTCCAGGACAGTATCTACAGAACACACACAGGTTTTATATACTGGTGTGTGTGTGTGTGTGTGTGTGTGTGTGTGGACCTGCAGCTCATACTTACACACAGATGTTTCCTGTGAAGCTGATGTGTGGACATCGATGAGGTTTGCACATGACAGCGACAACTGCAATCTGAACAACAACACGAATACACAACAGAACACAACTGTTCAGACCAGGTCTAGTTTTTAGACGTACCTGCTGGATGTACGTCTAAAAACTAGACCTGATCTGAACAAAAGAAACTAGAAGCACTCGGAGAGCGCAGACCTCCACCAAGGCTGATCAGTGGCCCCCCCCGTGGGCCCCCCCACCCCCGATCACCACCAAAATTTAATCATTTCTTCCTTAACCCATTTCCAACAAACCCTGAAAATTTCATCCACATCTGTCCATAACTTTTTGAGTTATGTTGCACACTAACGGACAGACAAACAGACAGACAGACAAACAAACAAACAAACAAACAAACAAACAAACAAACAAACAAACAAACAAACAAACAAACAAACAAACCCTGGCAAAAACAGAACCTCCTTGGCAGAGGTAATAAAGAAAAGTATAATGACATCAACAGAAGACCAGACTGAAGGTCATTAGCCCAAACACAAACACACATTCTATGTCAGAGCACACAACTGCCCTCAGTAACCCCCCACCCCACCCCCACCCACCCCCACCAACACAAACACCAGATCACCCCATGAGTAACCTCAAAGTCAATACATTAATGACATTTAATTAGAATTCTATAGTCATATAAATACCACACTAGTATTAACACTATTATTAACATTATTATTAACACTATTACTATCATTATTATTAACACTATTATTATCACTATTATTATCATCACTATTATTAACACTAGTATTATCCCTATTATTAAAACAATTTTTAATAACACTATTATTATCACTATTATTAACACTAGCATTAACACTATTATTATCACTGTTATTAACACTAGTATTATCACTATTATTAACACTATTATTATCACTATTATTAACACTAGTATTATCCCTATTATTAAAACTATTATTAACACTATTATTATCACTATTATTAACACTAGCATTAACACTATTATTATCACTGTTATTAACACTAGTATTATCACTATTATTAACACTATTATTATCACTATTATTAACACTAGTATTATCCCTATTATCAATACTATTATTAACACTATTATTATCACATTATTAACACTAGCATTAACACTATTATTATCACTGTTATTAACACTAGTATTATCACTATTATTAACACTATTATTAAGAATATTATTATCACTATTATTAACACTAGTATTAGCTCTAGTATTAACACTATTATTATCACTATTATTAACACTAGTATTATCCCTATTATTAAAACTATTATTAACACTATTATTATCACTATTATTAACACTAGCATTAAAACTATTATTATCACTGTTATTAACACTAGTATTATCACTATTATTATCACTATTATTAACACTAGTATTAGCACTAGTATTAACACTATTATTATCACTATTATTAACACTAGTATTATCCCTATTATTAAAACTATTATTAACACTATTATTATCACTAGCATTAACACTATTATTATCACTGTTATAAACACTATTATTATCACTATTATTAACACTTATTATCACTATTATTAACACTAGTATTAACACTATTATTAACACTAGTATTAACACTATTATTAACACTCTCATTAACACTAGTATTAACACTATTATTAACACTAGTATTATCACTATTATTATCATCACTATTATTAACACTAGTATTATCCCTATTATTAACACTATTATTATCACTATTATTAACACTAGTATTAACACTAGCATTAACACTATTATTATCACTATTATTAACACTAGTATTATCACTATTATTAACACTATTATTATCACTATTATTAACACTAGTATTAGCACTAGTATTAACACTATTATTATCACTATTATTAACACTAGTATTATCACTAGTATTATCATCACTAGTATTAACACTATTATTAACACTATTATAATCACTATTATTATCATCACTTTTATTAACACTAGTATTAACACTATTATTATCACTATTATTAACACTAGTATTAACACTATTATTATCACTATTAGTAACACTCTTATTAACACTATTATTATCACTATTATTAACACTAGTATTAACACTATTATTAACGCTATTATTATTATCACTATTATTAACACTATTATTATCATTATTAACACTATTACTATTACTATTATTATCACTATTATTAACACTTTTATTATCACTATTATTAACACTATTATTAAAACTATTAATATCACTATTATTAACACTATTATTAACACTATAATTAAAACCATTATTATCACTATTATTAACAATATTATTAACACTATTATTAAAACTATTATTATCACTATTATTATCAATATTATTAACACTTTTATTATCATCACTATTATTAACACTATTATCACTATTAGTAACACTCTTATTAACACTATTATCCCTATTATTAACACTAGTATTAACACTATTATTAACGCTATTATTATCATCACTATTATTAACACTATTATTATCATTAACACTATTACTATCACTATTATTATCATTATTATTAACACTATTATTAACACTATTATTAAAACTATTATTATCACTATTATCAATATTATTAACACTATTATTATCATCACTATTATTAACACTATTATCACTATTAGTAACACTCTTATTAACACTATTATTATCACTATTATTAACACTAGTATTAACACTATTATTAACGCTATTATTATCACTATTATTAACACTATTATTATCATTATTAACACTATTACTATCACTATTATTAACACTATTATTATCACTTTTATTAACACTAGTATTAACACTATTATTATCAATATTATTAACGCTATTATTTTCACTATTATTAACACTATAATTAAAACCATTATTATCACTATTATTATCACTATTATTAACACTATTATTATAACTATTATTAACACTATTATTATCACTATTGTTAACACTATTATTATCACGATTATTAACACTATTATTAACACTAGTATTAACACTATTATTAACACTCTCATTAACACTAGTATTAACACTATTATTAACACTATTATTATCACTATTATTATCATCACTATTATTAACACTAGTATTATCCCTATTATTAACACTATTATTATCACTATTATTAACACTAGTATTAACACTAGCATTAACACTATTATTATCACTATTATTAACACTAGTATTATCACTATTATTAACACTATTATTATCACTATTATTAACACTAGTATTAGCACTAGTATTAACACTATTATTAACACTAGTATTATCACTAGTATTATCATCACTAGTATTAACACTATTATTAACACTATTATAATCACTATTATCATCACTTTTATTAACACTAGTATTAACACTATTATTATCACTATTATTAACACTAGTATTAACACTATTATTATCACTATTAGTAACACTCTTATTAACACTATTATTATCATCACTATTATTAACACTAGTATTAACACTATTATTAACGCTATTATTATTATCACTATTATTAACACTATTATTATCATTAACACTATTACTATTACTATTATTATCACTATTATTAACACTTTTATTATCACTATTATTAACACTATTATTAAAACTATTAATATCACTATTATTAACACTATTATTATCACTATTATTAACACTATAATTAAAACCATTATTATCACTATTATTAACAATATTATTAACACTATTATTAAAACTATTATTATCACTATTATTATCAATATTATTAACACTTTTATTATCATCACTATTATTAACACTATTATCACTATTAGTAACACTCTTATTAACACTATTATCCCTATTATTAACACTAGTATTAACACTATTATTAACGCTATTATTATCATCACTATTATTAACACTATTATTATCATTAACACTATTACTATCACTATTATCATCATTATTATTAACACTATTATTAACACTATTATTAAAACTATTATTATCACTATTATTATCATCAATATTATTAACACTATTATTATCATCACTATTATTAACACTATTATCACTATTAGTAACACTCTTATTAACACTATTATTATCACTATTATTAACACTAGTATTAACACTATTATTAACGCTATTATTATCACTATTATTAACACTATTATTATCATTATTAACACTATTACTATCACTATTATTAACACTATTATTATCACTTTTATTAACACTAGTATTAACACTATTATTATCAATATTATTAACGCTATTATTTTCACTATTATTAACACTATAATTAAAACCATTATTATCACTATTATTATCACTATTATTAACACTATTATTATAACTATTATTAACACTATTATTATCACTATTGTTAACACTATTATTAACATTTGTTGTTAGTTTTATTTCATATTTGTCTTTATTTGTGTTTTATTTGTTTGCTCTATCAGTGTTCGATCAGAGTGTGGTGTTAATCAGCTGAACAGACTGTGTGGTGGTCCAGTGTTAATCAGCTGAACAGACTGTGTGGTGGTCCAGTGTTAATCAGCTGAACAGACTGTGTGGTGTCCTTCTTTTTCTTTTTTTTTTGAGGCCTCCTTACCCCGCTGGCCGTTCGTATGGGTTTGGCCTTCAGTTTGGGGACCAGCGCTCGGCGGTACTGTGGAGGAACTGCGGCGATGATGTCCACCAGACGAGGCTGGGCTTCCAGGCCATACTTAGCTGAAGTCTGAGTCTTCACTCTGATGGAAACAAGAGGAGAAGAAAACAAGGAAGTTCAGACAAAGGATGGAAACCGACTGCATGGATCTGAAAAATACAGACTGTGTGGATGAAAAGCCAAACATGCAGAATACAGGTCAGATATTACACCGACCCCCAAAGGGTTAAAGACCTGCAGTTCCACAGTCTGACCGTCATCCAAAGACCTTACAGTTCCACACAGACAGTTCCATATAAACAGTTCCATATAAACAGTTCCACACAGACAGTTCGACACAGACAGTTCCATATAAACAGTTCCACACAGACAGTTCCATATAAACAGTTCCACACAGACAGTTCCATATAAACAGTTCCACACAGGCAGCTCCATATAAACAGTTCCACACAGACAGTTCCATATAAACAGTTCCACAGACAGTTCGACACAGACAGTTCCATATAAACAGTTCCACACAGACAGTTCCATATAAACAGTTCCACACAGACAGTTCCATATAAACAGTTCCACACAGACAGTTCCATATAAACAGTTCCACACAGGCACTTCCATATAAACAGTTCCAAACAGACAGTTCCATATAAACAGTTCCACACAGGCAGCTCCATATAAACAGTTCCACACAGGCAGCTCCATATAAACAGTTCCACACAGACAGTTCCATATAACAGTTCCACATACACGGTTCCACATAAACAGTTCCACACAGACAGTTCCATATAAACAGTTCCACACAGACGGTTCCACATAAACATATCCATATAAACAGTTCCACACAGGCAGTTCCATATAAACAGTTCCACACAGACAGTTGCACACAGACGGTTCCACATAAACAGTTCCATATAAACAGTTCCACACAGACAGTTTGACACAGACAGTTCCATATAAACAGTTCCACACAGGCAGTTCCATATAAACAGTTCCACACAGACAGTTCCACACAGACAGTTCCACACAGACGGTTCCACATAAACAGTTCCATATAAACAGTTCCACACAGACAGGTTGACACAGACAGTTCCATATAAATAGTTCCACACAGACAGTTCCATATAAACAGTTCCACACAGGCACTTCCATATAAACAGTTCCACACAGACAGTTCCATATAAACAGTTCCACACAGGCAGCTCCATGTAAACAGTTCCACACAGACAGTTCCCTATAACAGTTCCACATACACGGTTCCACATAAACAGTTCCACACAGACAGTTCCATATAAACAGTTCCACACAGACAGTTCCACACAGATGGTTCCACATAAACAGTTCCATATAAACAGTTCCACACAGACAGTTTGACACAGACAGTTCCATATAAACAGTTCCACACAGGCAGTTCCATATAAACAGTTCCATATAACAGTTCCACACAGACAGTTCCATATAAACAGTTCCACACAGACAGTTGTATATAAACAGTTCCATATAAACAGTTCCACACAGACAGTTCCATATAAACAGTTCCATATAAACAGTTCCACACAGACAGTTCCACACAGACAGTTCCATATAAACAGTTCCACACAGACAGTTCCATGTAAACAGTTCCACACAGACAGTTCCATGTAAACAGTTCCATATAAACAGTTCCACACAGACAGTTCCATATAAACAGTTCCACACAGACAGTTCCATATAAACAGTTCCACACAGGCACTTCCATATAAACAGTTCCACACAGACAGTTCCATATAAACAGTTCCACACAGGCAGCTCCATATAAACAGTTCCACACAGACAGTTCCATATAACAGTTCCACATACACGGTTCCACATAAACAGTTCCACACAGACAGTTCCATATAAACAGTTCCACACAGACAGTTCCACACAGACGGTTCCACATAAACAGTTCCATATAAACAGTTCCACACAGACAGTTTGACACAGACAGTTCCATATAAACAGTTCCACACAGGCAGTTCCATATAAACAGTTCCACACAGACGGTTCCACATAAACAGTTCCATATAAACAGTTCCACACAGACAGTTTGACACAGACAGTTCCATATAAACAGTTCCACACAGGCAGTTCCATATAAACAGTTCCATATAACAGTTCCACACAGACAGTTCCATATAAACAGTTCCACACAGACAGTTCCATATAAACAGTTCCACACAGACAGTTCCATATAA